>NC_056742.1:352732584-352912584 GCF_019279795.1 Protopterus annectens
GCATGTGATACTTCCACAGATCCCCACTGGTGATGTGTACTGCATATTGCTGGTAGCATGTGATACTTCCACAGATCCCCACTGGTGAGGTGTACTGCATATTGCTGGTGGCATGTGATACTTCCACAGAGCCCCACTGGTGAGGTGTACTGCATATTGCTGGTGGCATGTGACACTTCCACAGAGCCCCACTGGTAAGCTGTACTGCATATTGCTGGTGGCATGTGATACTTTCACAGAGCCCCACTGGTGAGGTGTACTGCATATTGCTGGTGGCATGTGATACTTCCACAGAGCCCCACTGGTGAGGTGTACTGCTTTCTAATATATTACCCCTCTCTGTACTGCTACTTCTCTTTAGTACATGGACACATTCCTAAATCCTCCATGGGTATCAAGTAAAAGCAAATTGTTTTGCATCTGTGGCAAGAAAAAAAAAAATTTAAAACACATGAATAAGAAAGCAAAATACCCGCTGTGGTGGTGCTGCAGTAGTGTTGTCGCCTCACAGTAAGACGCTGTCCAGTTCGATTCTCAGCTAGAGCATCTTTTGCGTGGAGACATGCATGAATGGGCGTACCTTCGTTGAAAGTTGTGCATCAGGCCTGGCAAGCCGGTACGTAAAAATCAACTGCCAGTCATTAGTGGACCGGAGTTCCACTGTGGTGACCCCTAACCGGGAAAAGCCGAAAAACACAAACAATGAATAAGAAAGCAAAATGTCATTAGCACAAAGACACAATCTTCACAGGTAAATGGAAGGAGATAGTAGGGCTGAAATAATGCATTATATTATGTAATGCTTTCCAGATTATAATAAGACAGTGTAAAACATGAGCATCTTTCCTGCATTCTTTTTTCTAATTCTAGGTTTAAAATAAAAAATCTGAATTGTGACATTTTTGAGGCATCTCAGTATGCCAATTGCAGGCTGAAATCAGCTAAGAGCAGAGTCATGTTCCTCCATTCTGCAGCCTACTGTACCGTTATTTTTTACTAATAGCCTCTGTATAGGAGGTGTAGCATGTATTATGTTCCATTTTTCATCAGTAATGTGACCTACTTAATTAACTTAATTACTACCTACATTTCCTTGTATTTATTACTTTTTTTCATGTTTTCACTTATACATAAAGTACCACCTATTTTTGTGACCTGATTATCCCAGAACTGAATACTGGTACATTCTGTCACGCAACCTCCTTTTTGTCTTTCTAGATAAAATGCTACGCATGTTAAGCAAATAGCCAGGTATATTACACATTTCATGTCACAATTACATTTCCCTGGATATCCAATGGTTCTGTTGTATCCATTTATTTTAACATATAAACCATCATTAATATACTACAATATGCACATTTCCCACATTTGGTCATATATGCTTTCACTCTATGGTTTATATATGATGTTTTTTCTAATGTTGACTTAATAATTCTGCCCCTACTGTACACTGTGAGAAATGCATCAATAATTATTTTCTTAAATTCATCTAAAAGGACAGATTCCATGTCTTAATAACGTGCAACCTGATTTTATGTTTATCTGTTGAAAATGGTAGAACCTTATAAAGGGATTGATTAGTGGTTTTAATTCCCGCATTCTCCATGTTAGTGCATTTGAAAGCCTTTGTTAATCAAAACTGTTTCGAATTTTGTGTAGTTCTATCATTTTACCTGCTGTAGTAAATTGCTGGATAATCCCTTTCTATGATAATTTAAAAAGTAATCAGTCACCACGTAGAGTAGGCTGTTATCATGTACCACTCTGGAAATGTAGTGTATCTGGCTATGTGCTTAATATGCCTAGCATTTTTTGTGGGAAAGACAAAGTTGATTGCATGCAGGAATATATTAATACTGCCATGAAATTAAGAACAAGGACATAAACAATTCCCTTTGTAAATACAGCCTTATGTGTATTAATCTAAAAACTATGTATTTTTTTATTTTTGATAATGCCCTACAAGACAGGAGAGGTGGGCCTTGCGAAGTAAACCTGAAGTATAGTGAGCCTGTGTTTAAATGCAACTGTAAAACCAAGGATGAATGAATACATCAGTGTTTGACTCATTTGACTGTTCTGGCTCTAAGAATTGGTAAGCCATAAGTCTTTCCATATTTCTGTTTAAATTTGGGGGTTGGAAGTTTGGGGTAATAGCTGTACAATTTATTTTAATGCATATTCATTATTTTAACATACATTTTAGGAATTGCACTTTATACAAATCTTTTATATGAACCTTAGCAGGTGACCATGCAGTGAAGATAATGAGTTTGTATTGTTAGAAATACACAGCACCTTTATAAACGTTACTGATGCAAGTATTGTTGTAAGTATTCCTCCCTGCCCATGACACACATCCACTACTATTTCATGCCAGCCACATTATTACATTACACAGTCAGTGACAGCTAGCTCTGCTGTCTGTTCAGTTACCATTCTGACTGTTAGTATCATTTTCCCAATAGTCTAAGTTAAAGTGATTCTTGGCTGTACCTCCTAGTTCTGTAGCTGATGTCACTCACTGTTGTCTAAAATGTGTGTCCCTCCCCATAGAATAATCCAGCATTTTTTGTGGGATCACTGCTTGTGTAACAGGACCTGACTGTTACTGTCAGTGGTTACTATCAGTGAAGCTTTCTCCAGAATCTGACCACTCCATGTAGTACAAAAATAACACATACATCATGTTGTTGGTAACTGTTGAATAAGTTAGTAAAATCATTTTAACTGTGCATTCCTGAAAGTTAAAGAGTTATTTATTGATTCAAAGTGGTTCTTATTATACGCACTTACCATATTGCGGCAGATGATACCTACAACAGATTCTACAGTTGGTCGGTCTACTCCCTCTTGCCATCCTTTTGGCAGGAATGTCTGTAGGAAAGAGATATAAATCCATATCTGTAAAATCCATCTACTAATCCTTTCAGAGAGGCTCAAAGACATTTAAACAACCAGCAATCCAGCCTTTAGAACTTTAAAAATGGTATAAAGCATAACTGGACTTCAGTTAGTATAAAAATGCTTTAGTTGGGCTTTACTTTACCTATATGGCATCCACTCATGTCCAATTATAAATAAAGATGGTGACAGGTAACCAACAGGAGTAACAGACATGTGCAGCACTGCTGCATTTTCATTTGGAATAAGTATTGGGTAATGACCAGAACTAGGTGGAAGCCTGTTGATAGTACAGTAAATGATGGTGCCAGTGATGGGAGAATATTGTATAACTTCTACAATAGACAGGTATCTGCATTTGTCCCTGTTAAAATTGTGAGGAAAACTAAAGCATTAAGCAGAGTCTGGGAGTCTTTGTATTTATTAAGTCAAGTCCTATTATAAGCAAAAGTCTTTTAATAGAAAAGAAAAAACACTCTCCACAGGATTCAATAAAGCTCTGCGCAAAGCCTACACAAAGTTTACACATGTGCATGGTGGTGCACGGTGAGCAGCAGCTTGCACCACCGTTCAATGCATATCCATGCCGCACACTGAGTCTAAGTGAGGTTTCATGGCTGGCAACAGTGTTGATGGCTAGGAAACCATGTAAGCGAACATGGATAGCAATTCTGTTTAAAGCAGAGCATGTACAGTCTGCGGTTTTGCGCTGAATACCACAATGATCACCAGGGCTTCAAAGATAGCTCTCAATCTCTTAGTTCAACACATCTGTATAAAGGCTAACATAATGTGAGGACAAGTACCTAAAAACAGGGGCATAGTTGAAATAGATACCTCATAGTAATGTGGTAGAAGTACATGTTCAGAAGGATTTGAAGTATGACACTCAAACATACATCTTAACCTCTTAGAGAAAGAAATCTAGACAAAGCCATAAATAATGGGGGGACAAAGACCCAAAAATAGGGACAGATTTTTAATATTGCTCTTACAAACTTAGAAATTTTATAGAATAATAGATTTCACATTAGCATAAATTTTCTGAAGAGCATGGTGTTTGAAACTCAAATGTCTGTCATTATTTTCTGACTTCAATCTGCAATGACATGCCAATGATTTACCAGAAAACCAAAATATTATAAGGAAAAGATCAAAAACATGAGACAAAAATCTGGACATTTTGCAAAACTCAGGACAGTTAAGAGGTATGAACTCAGATGTATGTAATATTGAGTCACATTTGTCCTGAGATCAACCCAGTGATATTGCAAAAAGACACAAATTTGATAAGAAACACATCTGGACATCCTCTGAATATCTGGACAGCTGAGAGGTATGAATGAGAAGTATATGGTCCAAACACAGTACAGGACAGTGTATCTACAGGGCAGAGTATTGTGATATCCCATTCCTGACATTCTGTACTGAAACCGTATAAATGATCTGTAATGGTACATGGATGGCCATGAAAAATAAACACTTAGGGGAAGTGTGTGTATTGAATAGGGAGACACTGTAAGAATGAATACAGGGAAAGAGGACAGGTGAAAAAACCTAATGTACAGCAGATGAAGGCATGTCAATGGAAGATGGTTGTAGCAGCAACACCAATCACATATCTATATGGTACAGTAGGGACTGCACAGTGAAAATGTGTTTTATGTGACTGTCACACAATGTGACAATAACAATGGGGAGGATGTCAGTGCAAGATAAGCATCCTTACATGACTAATGCAGAGGACATCTTTCAGGGATCTGACATACAATTGGGGTAGGGTGCTTATTGTGATGCTCTGCAAATTGATATGTCTGAATATGAGTGTAATCTTAGCAGAGGTCTCCATCAAGTGGGGCACATGGAATGGCTCATGGAAAACATTAAAAGAACCAACCATGGGCACTAAATATCAGAATAATACCACTAGTAATCTCATGCCGCTGATATAACATATGTGATTCAGACTAACACGAGATGAGTCTGCACAAACAAATCTGAACAAGTATTATGATACATCCACACCCTATGAAAGTAACCACACACACTGTCCTGGCACTGTAACATCTGTTGGAGGTGTTAGGAAGAACACTGCTATACCTGTGTGCAACATTATGAGCAATGCAGGCTAGCTGACTGGTGTGCATGGCATATGTGTATATATATATATATATATATATATACGTATACGTATATGTATATATATATATATATATATATATATATATATAATGGCACAAGCCACACTATCACGAAATGCCATTAATGTTGTCAAACACCTATGTATGTAGTGTGTGCATCAGCAGAGCAAGTAGCACACATGCATCTGGTGTAACAACTTGATTGGTGCTTGGCACCATCAGGCAGTCATGCATATTCTACAAAAAGAATACCTAGGTATGGCCAATAAGCTGTGTGACAGCTCACTCTGACAAAGGTGGTACACTTCAGTTGCACATCACTGGAATATGTGTAGGTAAGCACATGAAGAAGGGTGCATTGCACTCAGTTATTGGTGTGATGAAGGCTGGGAACTATGAAGGTATGTGCTGATACTGTCTGTATTACACTAATATCACAGTTAAAGTCAATGATTGCCCACAGGCTGTAGGCCTTCAGGCAGCTATTTGACCAAAGGATGTTTATGACATCTGTGATGCCCATCACTTAAATAATGAACAGAAGAGGTCCTAGCAGACAGCCCTGATGTACGGACCTGATCACTGGACCTGAGATATAGGTCACTTCACACATGTCATTATAGTGAGATGCCATGTATGTGATACACTGGTCTACCCACTTGGTGATATAGCTGTTTATGGCCACATATGACAGTGTTAATTGAATACCTCAGTGTGGATTTGTGTCAAATGCCTTGACCTGGTCAGGTTTCACAAGATGATACTGTTGTCATCATGCATGCCCTTGATTACCTCTTTGAGGACATCTATCAGATGTAACAGACATGATTTAGCATTAATAACTCACACAGGTCTGTTGCACACAGCTGGAATATTACTAGTGTCCATTTAAAAAAGGTCCATGATGATATTTTGGTCCATCTGACAGTTGAGAAGTGTCAGGATATCTCTATACATGCATGCATTAGGTGCTGTCTCCCCAACTCAGATGGATGCATGTTGATACATACCCTTCTATGGGAACACAGCCGCCTGTGTGGAGGGTGTGTTGAAGTGTGTATTCAACCATATCAGGAAGCTGTATGTCCTGAGTAACCCCATAGGAGGTCTGTGATATTGTCACAGCCCACTGATTCGGTGTGACATGCCTGGATGAAGGTAAGACAGTGCATACTGCCTACCGTGATCTGGCCTAGGCTTTTGACACAATCCTCCATGCAAGTATCATTGAGAAACTGTCCCAGCTAGAGATTAATCCTTATGTCAGTAGATGAATAATCAATTGCAAAACCGACAGAACACATATTGTGAAAGCTGGTGAATCAACCTGTACCAGTAGAGCTGTCCCCACTGGCAAACCCCAGGGATCTGTGCTTGGCCCTTCACTGTTTGGACTCTATTTCTCGACAGTTCAGGCAAAAGTATATGGCCTTTGGCTTACCAAGTTTGCTGATTCTTGCATTTTGGAAGTAGTTTTTGAGTCTACCAATGATGAAAACATAGTACAGGAGGAAGTGACACAGACAAATCATTGGTGACAAAGGCACATAGTGCAGTAATGTGTTTTTTTATGTTGCTGGTCTGAAAAGTGGAATTCCATGTTACTCACAGCATTGATAACAGTCCTGCTGTGCTGAAACCCAGTGATGCAAGCACTGGGACCACATGTAGATAACAAGCTGAACATCAACCAGTAAGTATCCATAATGGTATTGAAAGCCTGTGTTGTACACATCATAAGTCACACAATCATATTCAGATCTTAGGATTATATGACAACACTCTACTCAAACATCATCAGAACACTAATAGAGTACAATGCTCTCTTTTACGGGTACCTCACCAGACACATTCAGCAGCTGGAGAGACCACAGGGCTTTTTCATCAAGAAAATAAAGGGCCTACAAACCATTTCATGATGTATGTAGACAGACTAAAAGCCATGTCACTGTAATCTGTCCCACACAGGATGAGGTGATATCTGCCTGGCCTTCCTGCCAGTCTCTGACCCTGTTGTGGTGGAAGTACTACATATTCACAGTTCTGATATAGCTGATGTCATTAGCAGTGTCTATTGAGGAGAACTGGGTAATAACAGCATCACACATGCTGCTGTAAAATGCTCTTTGTAATGTCAAGCAAGAGTACAGAAATACACCCACACACACACACACACACACACACACACACACACACACACAGTTGACTGCAGTGAAAACAGAATCCCTACCTATCTAAGTACACAGACTATAGAACACGGTACTTTATGCAGGTATCATGGCACAAGTCTGATTTTTACAAGAGTCCAGGTCAACTTATAGTAGATAACATCAGCAGGCCATGTGGGAGAGAAGTTGTTAGGAAGCCTGCATGAAATGGCTCGGTAGGCATGTGCAAGTATTAAAATACTGTCAATCCATAGCACTGGAGCAGTAACTGTAGGATACACACTTCTGCTGTTCTCTCAGGACACACACACACCCAGTTGACTGCAGTGAGAGCAGAACGCCTACCTATCTAAGTACAAAGACTACAGAACACAGTACTTTATGCAAGCGCCATGGCACAAGTGTCACTTTTACAAGAGTGCAGGTCAGCTTATAGTATATGACATCAGCAAGCTATGTGGGAGAGAATATGTTGAGAAGCCTGCATAGGATCATAGCTTCATAGGTTCATAGCAGAATACTAACCTAATTGCCCTAGGATATTTACAAGCTTAGCTGTGTAAAAACACAAGTACTTTTACTGAGCATAGTTAGATGATCATTGTTACCTGAGCAATTTTGTGAGCAGCACCAACTGGCCCAATCCATGAGGGATATAGATGCCACCCCAGAGGTGACTTTACAATCACCCAACAAGTTGTCAGCATTGAGCTTGAACATGGTCATTGAGGAGCACTTTTTCACATGCAGTAGGAGCTTATTACAGAGGTGTGTCAATCACTGGGTGATATATCTGTCTCCCTATTATGTTCTGTTTATGTCACACACTAGGCTGAGAAACCTGGAGGAAGTTATTCTTGTCCCATTTGATTTGCAAATGTTTAATATTTCCAATAGGGCAAGGTCTGATACTACTCTGTAGGCCAGCTATATGTCACCTCTCAGCAGCCTGCTTGATACTGAGTACAGTGATATGTCTTTCAGTCTTTCTATGTATGTCATGTGTGGAGGTGCTGGATTCTCCCAGTCACAAACCTCTGTGTTTTCTTAAATTGCTACAAGTGTCTGGTGAGATGCAGACCAAAGGGTGCATTTTACTCAATTAGTGGTCTGATAAGGGTAGAGTACAGCAGACCTATGACCTCCCTGTTCTTGGATGTGATGTCCATATGTATGAGGTACACAATGCAGAATGTGTCTCACCACTATGTATATATATATTGATGAAAGTGTAGATTGCTATAAACATGTTCCTAAGTCTCACAACACTGTGCCTGAGCTTAGAGGGGGTGCTATGTATATCATAATTAGCAGGGGTACTTCATTGCCAAAAGGGACAATGAGTTATTGTTTGTTTTAAGGTTCAGTGCTGGAGTTTGGCAGTATTCATTTGTCTGTGCCAGCCCTTCTGTAATATGTTACCATCACTGGGGCTCTCTATATGAGTGTGTCCAGCTAACAATCATCTGCAAATTTGGAAAACCACAGACCAACTACCATTTCCTGGGATTCAGAGAAGTAATTTCCAAACAGTTGAGGGCCCAGCTCAGATCCTTGGGGTATTTCACTGGTAACTGGGCTAGTGGTGGAGGTGCAGTTCCCAACTTTGAGAGTGTGTGTTCTGTTGTTGAGCCAGTTAGCTATCCATCTAGTAATGCATAGCTTAATTCCCAGATGGGAGATCTTTACTATGAGACATGAGTAGGGATAGTGTCAAAGGCTTTAGATAAATTGGCGTATGTGGTATGTCCTGTTATCCCTCATCCAGGTCTTTGGGGTCAGTATCAAAGAAGTCCACAGCATTTAATAAGCAAGATCTACCTCTGACAAAAACAAAATGGGTTGGGTCAGGTGTGTTGAAGTCTCCCATGTCCCTGTGGAAAAGATACATGCTGATTCTTTCCCTACCTTGCAGATAAGGCTTTTTAGGAGTATGGGTCAATAGTTGTGGTTCTGCATGTTACCAGATTGATGTACATTGCATATCACACAACATTTGATATTAGTTTTGGTAGTCGAGGTGATATATGTGTGGGAAAAGTACTGAGACATCAGGGTTGCAGTGCTTGTGGGGTGGAGACACATGACTGTATTGTAAATATGCAACATATTGTTAGACAGCACCTTTAGGTTGTTATGCTGCTACAAGTAATTTCATGTCATAGACAGGAAATGGACAATAAACAGCAGTAATACGTAATATTTACTTTTCTATAGAGTGATGAACAGCAGGTTTACACAATGGTTGGCAAGGTGTATACGCATGCAAGATACACACGTTTGTGCGTAGTTAAGCAGTGTGCAAACATGAGCCCCACTGCTAAAGTCTGGCAGTTATTTTATTTTATTTATTTTACATTTGTTTAACAGAAAGGTCCAGCTGGACACAGGTCCTTTTTCAGTGGAGGCTCTGGGAGAAAAACTCCAGAAATTAAAAGAAAATTACACATATGAAATACAAGTACAAATATAAATTAGAAATACATAAAGATGGAAGAAAGAAGCGGTAACTTTTTCAACATGTATGGGATAAATGATGGTAAAGTTACAGATTTAAACAGAAATCCACAAAACTATATAGGTAGATTACTTTGGTAGTAGACTGAAATACATAAAGAATGAAGCTTAATAGTTAGCATTTACATGAGCACTGAAGAAGGATGCATCAACCACAGTGAAATACAATTCAGAGATGCAGAAAACAGTTTACCTATAGGTGATTGTTGTTTGAATCAATGAGAGATTCCAATTTACATTATTTATTTATTTATTTATTTATTTATTTTCAGTTTGATTACCGGGGAAGTCCACTGGGCTCAGGGAGCCCATTTTCAGTGGAGGCCCGGGAGAAAAGTTCCAATTATTTCTAAGGATAGTAAACTAGTAGAGAGATTAAAGACGGTCTCTCTTGGAGTGTTGCAGAAACATTGTCAGGTGTCTTCTAAGTGTGACTTAAGGAGACTTTTAAATTGTGAAATAAAGCTGTTTGAGGTTATAAGGGTTGGAAGCTTATTCCATAATTTAGTAATGCAGTTAGAGAAGAGATAATTATCTTCATGATTGTTGGCTTTAGTAGTATCTAAAAGGTGTAGGTTATTGGAGCAGAGACATTGAAAACTAGTATATGGGTGTATAATATTTTGGAGAGCAGGAGTTTTATCAGGTTAGTGGAGAATTTTGTTTGCAAGGGTCAGTTGGTTAAAGTGTAAAAGCTGAGAAAGTTCAAGCCAATTCAGTTGTTTGAGATGTACAATGATGTCACCTATAGGAGGCACCATCTGCAAACTTTGCTATTTTATTATAGTAAGTTTCTAGTTTGATTAAGTCTGTTTTGTGGAGGTTGGTTAGTATTGGGGAGGTGTATATGGGCTATGGTAGCTTTTGTGTTTTTTGTTAGAAATGGCTTGTTTCTGTATAGAAGACCTAGCTTCTTGTGGACCTTCTTGATGGTTTGGGCTATGTGTATATGAAATTTTAGGTTATTGTGGATTTCTGCTCCAAGCAATTTAGTGTGTGTTATTATAATGATCATGGTTTTAATTTTGGACAAGATACTAAATGACTGTGAAGCTGAGTGAGATGTAGTTGGTCTAAAGAGAAGGAGTTTGGTTTTGTTGGGATTTAGAATGAGTTGGGAGTTAATGAGCTATGTTTTGACAGATAGGAAGGAATCTTGGGTTAAGGTGTGGAGGTCTTGTAGTGTGGGAGCTGCATATATTAGGGTAGAGTCGTCTGCATATTGAACTACAGAGGCATGAGGTGTGGAAGTGCTGAGCTGGTTGATAAATATAGAGAAAAGTAGAGGTCTAAGGATGTAGCCTTGTGGAACCCCTAAGAGAACTGGTAGCAGAGGGGAGAGTTCATTTTGCCACTGAACGGCTTGTAGACATCTGGTAAGGTAGCTTTGGAACCATGTAATGCTAGAGTTGTTAATGTTTAGGGTGGATAGAATGTTAACAAGTTTATTGTGGTCTGCCATATCAAAGGCTTTGGAAAGGTCTAATAATGTGATAAATACAGATTGTCTGTCATTTCTATATTGGTTAACAATATTAGTAAAGGACATTAGTGCAGTAGTGGTGCTATAAAATGGTCAGAAGCCATGTTGGGTGTGCGATAGTAGATTGTGTGCGAGAAGGTGGTTCATTAATTGAGCATGCACTACTCTTTCTAGTATTTTGGATAAGAGAGATAGGATGGCAATAAGATGATCATTTGTGAATTCTGTGGAATTACCTCCTTTGTGTATTGGCAGTATGTGGGAGGTTTTTCAAATACCAGGTACGTGGTTCTCTGATATTGACCTGTTGATGGGAATGGCTACGTGATAGGCTATAGCTTCAGTAGCAATTTTAAGAAAGTCAGCTGGGAGATTATCTGCAGCTAGTGTGGTTGGTTTCAGTTTTTTAAGTTTTTTATGCATTTAACAGATACTGGGTGTAAGCTAAACTGTGTGTTGTTATTCTGGGAGGTGGTGCGGAGTTGAGCGGGGAAAGATGTTGTTGTTGTTGTTGTTGTGTCTTTCGGCTTATCCCAGCAAGGGGTCGCCACAGTGGAAAGATGTAGGGTTGATAATGTTTTCTTGAGAGTTTGCCAGGGCTTGAATAGCTTCTGTAAAGTATTTATTGAATTGGGTTGCTATATTGTCAGTACTGTTGGTTGCTGTTGGGTTTAGGGTAGTTGATTTACCAGGATGAAGTATGTTGTTAATTGCAGTCCAAAAGTTTTGAGGCTGTTTTGTATGTTTAGTTTGAATATTATGGGAGTAGTTCATTTTATCTGATCTCACTATTTTTTTTACTTTGTTACATAGCTCAAGGAATTTTTGTCTTGCTAGTTGAGTTTTATTTTTGTGAAGCTGCTCCCATGCCTTGTCTCTAGCTTTTAGTAGGGATCTATGTTCTTTAGTTAGTCAGGGTGCATAACTGGATTTAATTCTGATAGTTCTAGGTGGTGTGTGGTAGTTTAGTATGTCAAAGAAGGTAGTGTTGAAGGTGCTTACTGCATCCACTAATGGTAGCTGTTTTAGTGAATCCCAGTTGCAACTATTTAGGGCAGAGATGAAACTGTTTGGAGGAATCCAAGAGTGCAAAAGGACCAGGACAAAGTCCAAAAATATATAGATAAGTAAAAAACAGACATCCACCCTGGCTGAGTGTAGAATCCAATTTAATTAAGAAATAAAAACTGGTAAGCACTTTCACGGCAGACCTGCTTCTTCAGACCATAACACAAAAATAAAATACAAGCAGAGTTTTCCTTTGCCTTAACAATTACTCTCAGGTTCAGCTGTTGCAAGTTTATAAGTGTTACTTTATGAGTTATTCTGTAGCCCAGTAGTTCTCTAAGCAAAGGAAAACTCTGCTTGTATTTTATTTTTGTGTCATGGTCTAAAGAAACAGGTCTGCCGCAAAAGCACTTACCAGTTTGTATTTCTTAATTAAGTTGGATTCTACACTCAGCCTTGGTGGATGTTTCTTTTTACTTATGAAACTGTTTGGGTTGAAGTTTTTCTTTTATCTGATTAGGTGATAGGTAGTCTGGATGGACTGGTGAGTGTATATTTGAAGAAGAAAATTTGGATGAAGCTCACTTGGGCTATCAGGAAGACTGCCTGTTTCAGATGCTAGGGAAGGCTTGATAACCAAAATCCAGTCAAGGCTTGACTGTCACTTAGAAGATTTGTCAGTTCTAGTAGGGGATGTGATTAGTTGGGTGAACTCATGGAGGTTTAAGTAGTCTGCTGGATTTTGTTAGGAGCAGTTAAGGCAATCAGTATTGACGTCACCTAGCAGGATTGTTTCTTGTGGTAGTTGTGTGGTGATCCAATGAATTAAATTTTCCATGGTGGGGATATTTCTGCCTGGTGGAATATAACCTCCTATGATGTTAATATGCTTTTTGGGGTTAATCTTTAATTTGGCAAATAAAACTTCAGAATTATCAAAGTCAGGGGTAGATATATCTAATTGGTCAAGTATTATGTGATTTTTGAAGAGAATTGCTACTCCCCCACAATTTCTTGTTAACCTGTCTTTACCCAGAATATTATTTCCAGGAGCTGTTATCTCATTGTTATTGTTGGGTTTTAGCCATGCTTCAGTTAATATTACTATGTCTGGGGTATTTAGAGATAGTATGGCATACAGGTCATGAACTTTATTTGCAAAACTCCTTACATTCATGTTCAGAAGGAGTAGGGATGACTTCTTTTTTGGTGCAATGGCCCTATGTTGATAGAGTTTGAGCTACTTGTTATGTTGGATGGTGGCATGGGACCGGGGTTGGGTGTATGTCCCCAAATTGATTTAACTGATTAAGAATGTGTAAACAGAGTTTCATAAGTTTAAGTAGTTTGTCATGTTTTTGAGAGTAGAGGAAAAAGTATATTGGAGGATGGGATCTTTTTAGATGATAGTCAGTGTCGGTGGTAGAGAAAAGCTATTAGTTATAGTATAGTTTGATGGTTTGTTTAGGTATGTAAGTAGAATGGTATGGTATGATGTGAAGGAATATGAGTAGTAAGCTTCAAGTAGTGACAGTGTGAAGGAGGGTCATTTGAAAGTACTTCATGGAGGGGAAGGCAGTTAGAATGAGACTATTATGTATGTGCAAAGATTAGTATGTGAGTATGGTGGTAAACTGGAAGTGTAGAGGTTTGTGCGTGAGTAAGAGTTTCTTTGCAGCAGGGAGTATAATTACTATGCTTAACTACTACCAATATAGAGTATGGGTGGTTTGAAGAGTGATCTTCTAATTGGATTCATTAGGTGAGGTCTAGGAGGTGATTGGAAGTTGTGAGTGGTGTTGCTAGGTATAAATGTAATTGAAATAAGGGTGGGTGGAAATTGGGATAGGGTATGGAGAACATAGTGAGCCTGAGCTAAGCAAGGGGTAATGGAGTGGGAGAGCCCAGTCCTCTTGCACAGCCCTGTAATAAGAAAAACAAGCAGTAAGGAAAGTTATGTTTGAAAAATAGAGGTAAAATATTGGTGGAGAAGTAAAGAGGGGTGTTTTTATAGGAAATAGCAGGAGATAGAGAAAGAAGGACAAGTAGGTAATAGGAGCAGAGAAATAAATATCTAAATAACTAAGATGTCCTATATAAAAAACAGAGTACTAAAGCAAGAGGAAGGAGGATAGTATTGGCAGGTGTGAAAAACTGAGGGGCTGCCAGCCCAGCCAGATAGAATTTTGTAAATAATTCTTTGTCATTGTAAATATTAATATGATCACAGGTTGGTTTCACAAATGTAAGAAAATTGTGTTATATGCTAAGCTTCAAAAATGTAACCACAGTGCACCCTGTTGGAAGAAAGCTGATAAGTAAAGCATTTAATGACTGTATGTGATCTCAAGCTTGTAGACAGGATGTCTGGGTCAGGGAATTCTTTCTATGTCCTAAGACAGAGATAATTATTATGTTTCACATGTAAAATGTCTTTTTATTTCTGTGGCTTCCTGGCAGGTGCAGATTATAAAGAAATTTTAAATTTTAAGTTCTGTGAGCCTGGGAAATGTAAACAGGAGTGTCAAGAATGACGTAATCTGAAATGACTCAGCAGTAATATGTATTATCAAATTAAGACTTTCTCATAAAGAAATGATGGCATTTTTGTATTTTGTTCTGAATATGACAACAACTTAACAGCAATGTGTCTTGCTCTGTAAGTAGGATCTTAGATCTTAGTATTTCTCTTAGACATAGAAATAGCAAGATTAGTCAAGCTGTTTTCTATATTTATATCAGACTGTCCTACACTGTTGTTTTAAAGTATTTACTGTGATTTCTGAACTCTCTAGTGTCACTGTGTTGAATCAATACGTATTTTCTTGTTTTTATTATTTATTATTAAATACTTTTAAACCTTCCCACTGTGGCTGTTTTGTGTAGAGATAATTTAAGCTGTTAGTGTACTTGCATGCATTTGGTGATACTGTATAACCCACTCCTAAATAAATAGCCTTCGAGTCTCAGTCACACTTACCAATTGGATAACAGTAACATTGCACAGTAGAATTGCACTGCCTTTGCTAAGGGTCTTTATAGTAGCTGATAAGAGTAGTTGGTGACAGGTCATACTACTACATAGTTTGGGCAGAAGGGGACATAGCTGCCCAGCCTTCCCCAGGAGTGTCTGTGTGTTTGTATATAACTCAAATCTCAAAGTGTGTGTGTGTGTGTGTGTGTGTGTGTGTGTGTGTGTGTGTGTGTGTGTGTGTGTGTGTGTGTGTGTGTGTGTGTGTGTGTGTGTGTGTGTGTGTGTGTGTGTGTGTGTGAGCTACTTGGGTAGGGACACGAAACACTGGTTGGACAGAGAGGGTGCTGGAGGTTTTGGCTTGACCATTCAGCTGAGACCTGAACTCTATAGCTGTGCCAGTGGGCAGTCTTATTGGGTATCTGGAGAGAAAGGGAGAAACCAGTCCCAGACTGACTATGATCTCTGTATGCTCTTAAGGGAAATTGTACTTTACTGTGTGTGTTCTTGTTATCCTCCCAATGTGGACACTCCTCACTGGTGCTAGTGGTGAGGATTGAGGCTCCTTGATTATTGGGCCAGTGCACTGGCATCACAGCAGGTTCTTATCCTAATTATCCTGTTTTTGAAGGCTACCAGTAAATAGGGAATTTTAGGCTGAAGAACAGGGGAAAGAAGGGTGGTATGGACTGAAGGGTGCTTGGGAGACAGGATGGGGTGATGTACACTGGAACCGGGTGTAAGAGACTGAGATACAGAGACAAAACTTGCAGAACCAGTACTAAGTCACATACATTCCCTATTAGAGGACAAGGTTCCAGGATAGTAGGTCCAGGCTTCCACCAATAGAACTACAAATTCTCTGGGACCAGACTTGGCTTGGGCTTCACTGTGTCAACTGAGGTGGAGGGAGAGTTCAGTTAATGTAGTGCTTCCTAACAAGAGTCGAGAGAATACATGTTAAGTACTGGTAATAGGGACAAGATGGGCAGTTGAAATAGAAATACAGAATGAATAGCTTAGTTAACTATATGGTATCTACAGGACTTAGTGCAAACAAATGTGTAAGTATGACCCAAAAACAAACCTAGTAGATGTTAATATCAGCTGCTAATAGCTTGTAACACAAAATAAGTGATTGACTTACCTAGTTCAACTTTAACAGTGCTAAACACATTACTTGAGGGTTGACAGTTAACTCAGATACTACACCAAAAAAAAAAAATCAGTCTTACCAGTTAAGCTTGTAATGCAATAAAATTATATTTTCTAGGCTTAGAATAATACAGTATAGCAGCAATTACATATAGGGATATACCTGTGCTGAGGCTATATCAAAATTAACTGAACTAATTTGCTAATCTAAATTTGAAGGAATATCTAGGAGTTAAGAGGTAGAATGCAGGATATTCTTAACTGGGAAATTGGGTATATCTTGTAGGTTAATTTTCACCATCTAGTGGCAATTTCTGATTTTAGGCATGCATCAGATCAGAAAGAAAATATAGCAATGGGAAGCGACTAGGAGAAGTAAAAGAGCTTCCCAATACAAGTTTACTAACTCTAAGTATGTTAGTGAATGCAAGCGCAAAGTGTTATCAATTGTTCATTTCAGTGGGATTGAGCCTGTAACACTGTGTGTGTTGCAGTCAGTAAGCATGGACAGAGTGAGTGGCAGCTAAGGTGAAAACGAACATTACATGGGTCTGAACAACATTTTTGTGACCGAAGTCAAATACAGCTTCTACACTATTTATAAAGTAGGAGCACAGTTAGCTAGTTGGTGTAGCTTATTTGCTCAGAACATTACTGCCCCTTAAAATTACAAGACAACTGTATTCAATGAGCTATAACATCCACCTATTTATACTGTCTGAGCATGCAGACTAAAGGTAATGTAATAGCTCGTCTTATTCAAACAGAGGCACTACATATTACAGCACTAATATGAATAGCAAGTGTAGCGACTAAACATTGACAATTAGCTATAAATATATGGTAAAGAACACTGGTGATAGTTCATAGAATGCTGCAGTAATACGGCTGTGGTTCCTGGCATATAAGGTCAGCTAATATATTAATAACAAATATACCAAATACCAACTTCAATTTACTTTTTGTGAAGCAATAAGTTAGCAACTTAATTCTCTGACCCAACAATACATTTTCAGAGAAAGATACATTTAGCAATTGATAGTAAAGCTGACAATCAGAGTAAAATTGAAGTCAATTACCAGTGGATTCTAGCTAAGTTAGGCAACATCAGCTGCATATCTAGAATACACTTGAAAAGTAGAAAACCTAGTAGATAACTGGAGCAAATACAGAGTTAATTAAATAAGCTTTCATAATAGTTAGTAGGTCTCAGTGTCTGGATCAATGCATGTACATCACCCTGGAAGAATTCAGGATGGCTGGTAGAGGAGTATAGTAGAAAAAGGGAATTTGCTAAACTGGAGATGTTTTTTAAATGGCGCAAGGCATCTTAGGAACAGCTGGGTGAGTGACAAGTGATAGCATGGAAAGAGAGGATGAATGAATAGAAAAAGCAGGAGAGATGGGCTGGAATATTGTTTTCTTTCTTGCATTTTGTTCTTAAAAGCAGGGGGTAGGGGAGGGAAACGTGAATGTCCCAGTCCCCTTGTGCATCTCTGTAATAAGAAAAACAAACAGTAAGATAAATTACATTTGAAAAACAGAGCTAGAATACTGGAGGAGAAATATAGAGGGGTGTTTTTATAGGCAATAGCAGGAGAGAGATAGAAGGACAAGTAGGTAACAGAAGCAGAGAAAGACATGACTAAATGACTAAGATGTCCTATGTAGAGAGCAGAGTAATAAAGCTAGAGGAAGGAGAATGGTATTATCAGGTTCTTATCCTGTTTATGAAGGTTACCAGTAAAAGGAAATAGGGGATTTTAGGCCAAAGAATGGGGAAAGTAGAACAGTATGGAGTGAAGGGTGCTTGGGAGACAGGAGGGGGTGATGTACGCTGGAACCAGGAGTAAGAGACCTAGGGACACAGACGAAACTTGCAGGACCAGTACTAAGTCACATACATTCCCTTTGAGAGGACAAGGCTCCAAAGTAGTAGGTTCAGGCTTCCACTGATAAAATTATAAATTCTCTGGGACCAGACTTGGCTTGGGCTTCACTGTGTCAACTGAGGTGGAGGGATCAGTTAATGTAGTACTTCATTCCCTGTTAGAAGACAAAGTTCCAAGTTAGTAGGTTCATGCTTCCACCAATAGAACTATAAATTCTCTGGGTCCAGACTTGGCTTGGGCTTCACTGTGTCAACCAAGATGGAGGGAGAGTTCAGTTAATGTAGTACTTCATAACAGTTAGCAGGTCTTAGTGTCCACATCAATGCACGTACATCACCCTGGGGCATTCAAGATGGCTAGTAGAGGAGTATAGTAGAAAAGTTTGTATTAGCCTATGAAACACACCGGCTGCTTAACCGACTCTGTGGTAGCACATATCAATGCATTGATACATTTCTTGGGCCCAGCTGGTACTGAGTTCAAATCCAGATGTATCTAATACTTTTAACTACTTTTAAATAAATATAATGACATGAATTATTTTTAGTACATGTGTTGCTGTGTGCTGGCATAGTACAGTGGGGTAAAGTTGCAGTGTGAGGAGGTAACCACAGCAGTTTACCACCACTCACCTTTGCTGCGCATTGGTGGGTGATGAGCACCTCCACGCAAACATAGAGCCCAAAAAGTGAAGGGATCTATTGCTTTTTCAGCAACTTATGTGTGTTTTGTGTGATTCTATTTTTAACCAGATTAAAGTGGTGAAAATGGGGTAGATAGGAAAGTGGTAAAATGGGGAACAAGCAGAAGGAAGAGCAAATGGAAAGCAGAACAGGAAAGTGCAGAAGGGAGGTAGGAAAGAACCATAACTATCTATTTCTTTAACAGTGTAAACTGAAACTATGTGCAGAATATTAACTGAATTTGGACTATCACCTCCATAGAGGGGGTTGACCACAGCACAATCATGTTGTATAGCCAACTGAATCAAGTAAGATACATGTGTGAAATGCAGCGCTATGTATGGGACGATTTTTTTGTGGCACAGATGCCCATTTAGTTTTTATTTGAGAGAGAGAGGACTGTTGGGGAAGGGATGTAGGTATGCCTGGGTCAGGTAAGTAGGGTAGGTGAGGAAACAGTTGCAGACAGACAAGACAAACAAAACAAGAGACAGGGACAAGATGGGCACAAAAATGTCTGGGGACACCATGATTGGGGTGAGGATGGGGACAACCCAGACCCATGGCCGTCAAGCTTGGAGACAGTGAGAATTAAGTCCTCACCTACTAGACTGTCATCACTGTCACCTTACTCCACTGGTGGTTAGAGAGCTTGATGCTATTATGGAACATGAGGGAGAGCAGCCTCTCCATCCAGCCGTAGATGTGCATCAACGGTGTGGTGCACAAGCCTATGCACCATCCCTGGCAACTCACTGTGTGTGATGAAATCACCACCTCCACCACTGCTCCCAGAGGGTACCACTGGGGCAGGACTACCTCAGGGTACAGGTAGTTCAGGGGCAGCAGAGGCAGTGCTGCCAGTTTGATTCTCAAACATGCTGGGCATCAGTTCTGGAGCCAGTGGAGTGGGGGCAGGCTTATCCACTGGGGCTGACCTACCTCACTGTGCTGTGGAGCATTTAGTGATGTGGTACACATGGATGACATGGACACATTTTGATGACACATAATCAAACTAAATAAAATATTTTTAAAAATAAAATATAAATAAAGAAAATAAAAGGAGAGATAAGGGTTGTGGTGAGAGAAAAAAGTATCCCTGGGAAGCCATGGTTGACAAACCTCACTGCTTTGCCAGAGATGGTTTGCACCTGGCACCCCTAGGCTTTTGGCTGTTGGCAAAGTCTCTTGCCTCCCCCATAGTGTCTTTTTTCAGCAAGGTCTCAAAAACAACACTACCATTGTGAAATTAACCAATCGGAACAAAATAGGGGTCATGCTGCTAAATATTAGGAGCTTAAACCAAAAACTGCACTCACTGGAAGCACTTCTATCACTAGAAGGTGCAGATGTCTGTGCAGTCACATAAACCTGGTTTAAAGCCTCAGAGAGTACCCTGGCCCTGCAAAGCTACAATGCCTTCCACATATTTAGGCCACAAAAGGAACACGTGCAAAACAAAGGAGACAGTATTTCAATCTATAATAGAGATAAATTCACCGCATGTCTAGTTAGACTGGACAATTTCATGGAGTTACTCTGGTCCAGGTTATGATGGGTAAAACTCCCATTCAAGTCCTAGCTAATTATAGATCCCCCTCCATGGGTCATGACACTCATGAAACTTGCATAACCAAAGTGAAGGAAATCCAAATTTTACTGAACACACTGATTATGGGGGATTTCAATTATTCCACCATCAACTGGGAAACCTACTCTAGCCCAAACTTGCTAGCACAAACATTTGTTGAATTTGTGAATTCAAATGCCCTAGAGAAAATTGTCCATACCCTGATAAGAGGAACAAACATTCTAAATTTGGTGCTCACCAACTTGCCAAACAAGTGCACTGCTGCAACTGTTGGACCTTCATTAGTTAAAACTGACCACAAATCAGTCGCCTTCAAACTGACACTAACACCAGAACTCACAAAGGGTGAAGTCAGACTAAAAAATTTCACCAAGGTGATTTATACCCTCCTATATGAAGGTATAAATGCATTCCAAGCCCCACCCCAACCTGAAAGTGGTAACTATACCGAAGCTTACACTAAAGCCCTATACAGTCACTTGCATAAGTGTATAAACTTGGATGTACAGGATAGAATCAAAGCCAGAGCCCCAAATAAAATCAAGCTGCCATGGTGAACTTCCAGCACCAATAAACTCTACAATGAATGCAAAAAGTTGCTGTCCAAGAAAACAAAGACAAGGTCTCAACAATGGAAAAGCACCCTCCTCAGCCTTAACAGGTAAATAAGACAACTTGTCAAATCGTCCAAGAACTCCACTGAGAGAAATCTAGCAAGCATGGCCAAAGATAACCATAAGGCCCTTTTACAGCTACATATGTATTCTAAAGGGTAGGACCCAAGGCTGTCTTCTAAACAGGTTAAAACATGAACTAGTATCACCACTAAGTAGCCTTTTCAATCAGAGCCACAGGGTTTGTTGCTGCGGAATGGAAAATAACTACAGTTATTCCACTACACAAAGGTGGCCTTGCAACAGACCCGGTGAATTACAAAACCATAAGTCTGACCAGCCTCATCTGTAAGGCCATGGAATGTATCATTATGGACCTCATAAATAAAGGCATAGGTGACCACCAAATCTTGGACCCTACCCAATTTGGCTTTGTGAAGGGCAGATCTTGACTGTTAAATCTGGTGGATTTCTTTGAAAGTGTGACCAAGGCCACTGGTAAGGGAAAATCTGTGCACATCGCATACATTGACTTGGCAAAGGCTTTCAACACAATCCTACATTCAGGCATTAGCAATAAACTTAGCAAATTGGATGGAAATCCCTTCATTGTAAGGTGGGTTGCCAGCTGGCTCACAAACTGGACACACATCATCAAAGTGGGTGACTCCACGTCAACCTGCAGACCTGTTAACAGTGGGGTGCCACAGGGGTCAGTGATGGGCCACCTACTGTTTGATGTATACTTCTCAGAAGTTCAAGTCAAAACTAAAGGCTTGTGGCTGACCAAATTTGCAGATGACTGCAAACTAGGTGGAATCACCGATACCCCACACTGATTCCCCAAATAATGTCAGTATACTCCAGGAGGGTCTCACACAGACCAACGACTGGTGTATTAGTCATGCTCTCAAACTGAATGCAAAGAAATGCATCATCATTCCCTTCAGCACAAACAATGTCCTTTCACACTATCAAATCAATAACAATACCCTAAGTACTCATGAAGTGGTAAGGGACCTGGCATCACAGGTTGACTGTGACCTTAACTTCAACCACCACTTGTCTATCATTGTAAGGAAAGCTTTCCAGGTAGCTCACTTGATTAGTAAAGGCATCACCTCAACAGCAAAAGAAGTTATGACCCCTATATACTTAGCATTTATCTGGCCCATAATTAAGTACAACTCCCCATTCAGTATGTACAGTACTAAGCATCTACAGCAATTAGATAGACCTCAGAGGTTTTTAACAAAGAAGATCAAGGGCATCCAGCATGTGCCCTACACAGACCGACTAAAGTCCCTGTCACTACACTGCATATCGTATAGACTTCTTAGGGGAGACTTGTGCCTGGCCTACAGAGCAACCAAAGACCCATACCTAATGAACTTACTGCATATCTATAAATCAAATGGGTCTAGGGCTACCCATTCTAGGGACTTAAATATGGCCTACAACTTAAACAGGACATGCTGGAGGCACAAATTTACAGTGGATATAAAAACTGTATACACCCTTGTTTAAATGTTACGTTTTTCTGATATAAAAAAATGAAACCACAACCTGTACAATTCAATTGAAAAACAAACAAATCTGTTAGGGGAAAAATATAAAAAATAAAAAATGTACAATAGGTTGGTTGCATACGTATGTACACCCTTAAACTAATGCTTTGTTGAAGCGCCTTTTGATTTAATTACAGCATTCAGTCTTCTTGGGTAGGCACATCTTGACTTGGCAATATTTGCCTACTCTTCCTTGCAAAAGCGCTCCAATCAGATTGTAAGGGCATCTCTTGTGCACAGCCCTCTTAATGTCACCCCACACATTTTCTATTGCATTTAGGTCTGGGATCTGGATAGGCCATTCCAAAACTTTAATTTTCTTCTGGTGAAGCCATTCTTTTGTTGATTTGGATATATGCTTGGGGTCATTGTCATGTTGAAAGCTGAAATTCCTCTTCATCTTCAGCTTTCTAGCAGATCCATATGCTATGCTAGCAAACTTCCAATGGGTATAGACCCTAATTCGGATGCTTACCAGGACTTAATAGAACTTTTTCAACGAACAGGTATGCAACTCATTGACATTATTTTGCGCAATAATGAGATCCAAATTAAGCAGTCACGTGAAGAGATAACTAAGCTTGACGTTAGTATCACTAAGGATCTTTTGTTTTTTCAACACCAGAATCACTATGACAGGGTGATTCAGAATATAGATGCATTTGTCAGTAAAAACATAGTTCGGAAAAATAAAAAGCTTGGTAGAGATAGTGCCAAATACAAAAATAAGACTGCTTTTCCACCGGGGCGGTTTGCATCTCACCCTATGAAGAGAACTAGTCATAGGGTGGGCTCCAACAATTTACAACAAAACATGACTGACAATGGTCAAGAGGAGGAGGTTTTTTTAGACCCACCAGTACCATTGCGTCGGTCCGAAAGGATTCAGAGCAGGGAAAGGCAGAACGGGAGGTCAATATATTCGAGCCCCAGAAGGAGAGGCAGAAATCAACAGGAAGTGTTTTGAATATGGACTTTGGTGTGAATTTTATTTTATGTGATGATATTGAAACACTGTACTCTAATGGTAATAGTAATTTTCCTTTGTATCTTAGCTGCGATGCTGATATCACTATCAACAGTGATGAAAACGAAAATGTTATTGTGCATTTTTTAACCAACTCTGCAACAACTAATGAGGGTGGGACATTTTTGGACAAGGAGGGGGAAAGTGAAAACAACTTGTTGAATGTATTGGAGGATGCTGTTGTATATCAAAATTTACCTGAAAAGGTGATGGGGGAAGAAATTAACATGGGCCTGGTACCATCCATGAACAGGGTGGATACTTTAGATAAAAATGGAATTAACTCCAATGGAATACACGAGCTGTTCACATATGGTTGTAACATAGGTGAAAATAGCAATCTATGTAGCAGTGGAAATATTAGTGTATTAGACACAGAGTTTAGCAACCTGGTTGAATCAGCATCTTGTATGAAACATGAAATTGTAAAGGCAAAAGGATTTATTATTTACAATTATACTGACTTGGTGATCAATGAAGTTTATTTTGATTTATTTAGTAGGGGAAATAAATTTGTACCCAATGTCCATCTTGATGTTACACAGTTGCTTGTCAATTTGAAACTTTATATGAGAAAATTGAATTTACAAATTTATTTTAACACAAGGCAGTTAAGGGATTCTTCCCAAGACAGTAGACAGGAAAGTAGAATATTGAAAAGAAAAAGTACATTTATGCCACCCCCCAACAATGAGCTTTATGCATTTGAGCAGCTGGTGGAATACGAATTTAGGAAAATTTGTTCTCACAAAAGTAGACTGGATGACAATTTGACTAATGCTGAGAGAAGTTTGCTCAATGAACTGGTTACATCTAAACAATACAGGTTTATGAAACCTGATAAAGGTGGGGGGATGGTTATAATGAGCAATGTAGACTACAGTTGTCAGATGATGAGAATTTTAAGTGAAGAAGATGCATATAGGAGAGTTACCATTAATGAGATTAATAGAGCGTATTACAAAATTGATTTATTCCTACATGATGCACTATATCAGGGGACTATCAATGAGATAGAATATGACTATCTTTTGGTCAAAAACCCTAAGTTAGCAAGGATTTATGGGATACCTAAGGTACACAAAGGAACGGAAAATTTACAATTTCGACCTATAGTCTCAGCCCGAGGGTCCAAAACTGAACCATTGGCAGCTTATGTGGATAAACAGTGTAAGACAGCATTAATGGATGCAAGTCACATTCTCAAAGATTCGTGGCATTGCCTTGAAAGGTTAAAGGAGATAGAATTTATGGATATGAATAGTCTTAGTTTTTTGACTATAGATGTCATCAACTTATTTTCTGTGATTCCACACCAACAAGGACTTGATTTATTTTATGACAGTTTGAGGACTAGTACAAGTTTTGATGGAGGAAAATTAGAACTATGCCACGACCTGATGGAGATAATATTAAAGAATAATTATATTCTATTTGAAGGGGAAACATATCAACAATCCACAGGAGTGGCCATGGGGGCACGATGTGCCCCTGTATTTGCCAATTTAGTGTTATTGGCATGGGAAAAAGAACATATTCTTGGGTCCAGATATTATGGCAACATCATTTCGTACAATAGGTTTTTGGATGACCTGCTTTTTGTTTGGAAAGGGGATGAGCAAAGTGCCATTGACTTTGTTTCATACCTGAACGAGACATCGGAATTTCTAAAATTCACTTATAAGTGGGATCCAGATGTTGCTAATTATTTGGACATTAGAATAACGAAGAATAGTACTGAGTTCATTAGTACTATTTACAGAAAATCGACCTATGCCAATTCCATGTTACGTTTCTCAAGCTGTCATCCATTGTACCAAAGGAGGGGGTTGGTCAAGGGCCAAATGGTCCGTCTATCTAGACTCATCAGTGAAGAAGACACCTTTAGGGCTGAGATTTACATACTTATAGGTATGTTTCTTGAAAGGGGTTATCCCATCGAATTGTTGATGAAGATCAAAAAGGAGATATATAGGGGGAGAAGGAACAAATATGTACCGATTCTGAGAAATGGAGGGGGAATGACAAAAGTATTGAATACGGAGAATGAAAAGAACGGTATCAGTCAGGGGGAAGACACTCCAAGATTCATACTTAAGTATAGTGAGAAGGCATGTGAATTGAGTTCCAATTTTAGAAGTCTTTGGGATTACTTTTTGAACCAGGACATGAAAGCAATTTTGGGTATACGCCCTGTTATAACATATGCTAGGGGTAACAATTTGAAAGATATATTAGAAAAGAACAGCAGTAGATATGGAAGATCTAAGATGACCAAATGTGGTAGGTGTAAATCATGTAGGTATATTGCTGAAGGAACCTACCTGAGTGTAGCGGGTTATAAACGCACTATTGCATGCCCTGGGGTTTGTTACTGTACCACTAGAAATTGTGTATATATAGCATCATGCATGTCCTGCGAGGCATTTTATGTGGGCATGACGACAAGAAGCTTAAAAGAAAGAATAAGTGAACACTGTAGTTCTATGAGAAGGAAAGATGAACATAATGCCTTATATCTACATTCTAACAAATGTCATGGATTCAAAAAGTTTCTATTTTTTATAGTAGACAGGGTGAAATCAAATGCTGATTGTGACATCAAAAATTATGTAGCTCTACATGAAACTGAGTGGCAAATAAGGTTGAATGCCACGAAGTTTCCAGGGCTCAATGAGTGCATTTCATTGAAGCCTGTGTTAAAGTATAAAGCACAATTCATTTGAGAAGAGGACATAAGTTATATTAATTTATAGTAATTGATGGTACATAGTTATAAATAGGTTAAATATATATATGCATTAAAAATAAAAACAAAAATAAAAGCATATAAATGTATACCATCTGTTATAAATACTGTATATAGAACAACATTTAACAGTATAGGATTAATTTTGAATTTTGAATTTAGAAATTAGGATTTTGTAAAAAAACAGGTTGTTCATTAACATCTTGGTTAAAATATGTTATGCAGGTTGGTTTTGCACAACAATATGGTAGTAGAGTACATATATATTTTTTAATCATGTATATTTTTATATGTCATCTTATATATTTCTTTGCTATTTGTAAAATTTTTTTACTACAAGAAATCAATTGGTTTAACATTTATTAGAAGATTGTTTAATCAATTAATTGAGTAATTGGAATATAATGGTATTTAAGTAAGGTAACTGGGTGTGTTTACTATTGACTCTGATGAAGCCAGTGTAACTGGAGAAAGCGCTCAGTCATTTTTGTCTGTGGATTAAAATCTTCCTTTTTACTTCTGGTCTGTGCCTTATTGTCGGATTTGCCAGTCCCGTGGTTTGACTTTTACTACATTTTGTTTTTGTGAGTTCCTGGGTTGGAGCCGTTTGTGTTCGTTTGAGCTTTCTAGCAGATGCCTGAAGGTTTTTTGCCAAAAGTGACTGGTTTTTGGAAATGTTCATAATTTCCTCCACCTTGGCTAAAGCCCCAGTTTCAGCTGAAGAAAAGCAAACCCAAAGCATGATACTGCCACCACCATGCTTACCATGGGGATGGTGCTCTTTTGGTGATGTGAAGTGTTGTTTTTGTGCCAAGCATACCTTTTGGAATTGTGGCCAAAATGTTCAACCTTGCTCTCTATCAGACTACAACACATTTTTCCCACATGCGTTTGGGAGACTTTATATTGCAAATTTTAGCTGGGCCTGGATGTTTTTTTGTGTAAGAAAAGGGTTCCATCTTGCAACCCTACCCCATAGTCTAGACACATGGAGAATACAGTAGATTGTTGTCACATGTAGTACACAACCAGTACTTGCCAGAAATTCCTGCAGCTCTTTCAGTGTTGCTGTAGGTCTCTTGGCAGCCTCCCTGACCAGTTTTTGTCTTGTCTTTTCATCAATTTTGGAGGGACATCCAGTTCTTTGCAACATCACTGTTGTCCCATATTTTCTCTGCTTTTTGATGACTGTCTTCACTGTGGTATATCCAATGCTGTGGAAATGTTTTTGTACCCTTCTCCTGACTAATACCTTTCAACAATGAGATCTCTTTGATGCTTTCTAAGCTCTCTGTGAACTATGGCTTTTGCTGTAGCAGGCAACTGAGTAAATGTCAGGAAAATCCTACTAGAACTTTATTTGGGGTTAATCAGAGTCTCTTTAATTGATGGCAGGTGTGTACCCAAGAAGACTGAATGTTGCAATTAAATCAAAAGGTGCTTCAACAAAGTATTAGTTTAAGGGTGTGCACACTTATGCAACCAGCTTATTTTACATTTTTTTTATTTTTCCCCTAACAGATTTGTTCATTTCTCAGTTGAATTGTACTGGTTATAAGGCACATTAAAGGTGGGAAAATTTTTGAAATGCTTTATTGTGGTCTCATTTTTTATATCACAAAAACCTGGCATTTTAACAGGGGTGTGTACACTTTTTATATCCTCTGTATCTCCCAGTGACTACCACAACTTTGGAACAGGCTACCAATTCATGTGAAATAGAGCAAGAACACCTCTATGACACTGTTCAAGAGGGACCTGGATGAGTGGATGGGGCACTGTAAATTCTTACTGGGAATAGCATCCACAACCCTCCTGGACATGGGCAGTCATCACTAAATCTAGCCTTGGGTATTGACTAGTATGTCTACGGTATTGCATTGGGCTGAAACGACTAGGCTAGGCTTAAAATTACCTCTAGGTCGATAGCCTAGTAATCTCCTATGATCCTATGAAATAGTTACTACCATCATATGTAGCATAAAATGCATTAATACAATTATACAATTCTGTCAGCTTAAGTTTTACATTTAAGTCTACTTCCTAACAGATACACAATATACTACAGATTTCTGAAAGTAATCCTTGAAATGTGCATTTATTGCACAAATACATGTTCTAATTATACAGATTACAGTTTACAGCTGGGCATTTCTGCTGCTGGTTTAGAGGTTTTAATTTAATGTAAATATTATGAAAGAAATAACAATATTGTATAGTTGTGAATTGTGGTATTTGAATCCACAATCTCTGACTAAAGTCTAATATTGGACTCTAACAATTGGTTTGTGTTACAGACTAGTGCATGCTTACTTGCTTTTACAGTTGGGATATGCATGCTCAATTTGACACAAAAAAAAAAAATGAAAAGACCAATGGTTAGACTACAGCTGAAGATAAAAAAGGAATAATCCACACCAAGAAATAAATCACTTGCAGCTTCACAGTAGTGCCCTTTATAAAACCAAAAGTTGTAACTGAGATATAGTAGTCAAGGTAGGAAACAGTTCACTTACAGTCACCAATTCCCCTTTATTAAACAAGAGTAAGCGCTTTCGTGATCTAAGTCAGCTGATCGCTTCTTCAGACTCATAAAAACAGTTAAAACATCGGTATTTAAAATATGGTTCAACCAATGAAAACACATATAGAACTATGACATAGACTAATTAAAATTGCATACATCAGTATATCAATTTGCCTTATATTCTACATAAGATAAAATAAAGTATGCATATAACAGACACATTTTATGTAATAATCCATATTACTTAATGTTTTAGTGGTCTGAATTTTAAAAAAGGTTTCAAGGAAACAGTATTGTTCAATCCAGGAGACCTATCTGCCTGAAGTAATAAAATCCATCTTTGTTCTGCTTCCTCTACCTTATTCCTTATATCACCTCTCCTCTTACTTTTATTTATTATTTCTAAAACCATGAAATTAAAAATATGCTTCCTGTCTTCTTCTTCCACATGTTTTGCTAAAGCACTTGTGTCTTTTTTATTTCTTATATCTCTAAGGTGTTCAAGGATACGTTCCTTTAGACACCTATTGGTTTTGCCTATATAAAAGGCATGACAGACAGTGCAGAAGCTGAAATAAACCAAATTTTGTGTTCTGCAGTCAGCATAAAAATCTATATCAATTATAAATCCTAGCATAGGATGTTTATATGTAGATTTATTATATAAATAGTCACATGCTGTACAATTTCTGCAAGGAAACGTCCCCTGCCTATCAGATTGTATCATTCTTTCATTGTTTCTAAATTTATAACAGAGTTACCTTTTTAAGGACCTCTTATTTATTATTTATTTATTTATTTAACATTTGTTGACCGGGAATGTCCGACTACGTTCCACAGAGCCTGTTTTCAGTGGAGGCCCGGGGAGAAATGCTCCAGATGCATGTCTTTGGAATTTCTAAAAGAAAAGCTGGGTCTATCTTCTAACAATTCTCTCAAGTCAGGATCCAACAATAAAAAGATTCCAATTCTTCTCAAAAATATTACAGAACCTTCTGATGTCACTTGAATAACTTATAGGGAATCTAACTTTAAAATCATGACCTTCCTTGCTTTTAACATCTTGTTTACATCTCCCATCCCTATTTTCAATTATATATTTAGAGCTTTCATTTATGCCTTTCTTACTATAACCTCTGCTTAAGAAGTCTTTCTCTAATATAGTCATTGTCTTCACAAAGCTTTCATCTGTATTATGTAAGCGGCTTATTCTCATATATTGTCCTTTCACTACATTTTTATGTACAAATGTTGGATGCATACTACTCTTATGTAAGATACTATTTCTCCATGTAGATTTTCTATACATCCCTGTTGTTAGTTAGAGTTTACAGATAGGGCTTTTAGGCAGTCCCTATAGGACAACATGTTTATACCCCTGGATTCTCCTGGAAAGGAACCTTTGTGGGCATTCTGGCTGTTGCTTTTGTATGGCCATGTACATGTTGAAGGGGACATTATACTCAATGATTGGTCAGATAAGGGCCAGATAAAGTGGCACTATGACTGACTTGGGCCTGGATGCCATGTTCTTACTTATAAGATGGGCAACATAGAATGATATTTTTTATTTCCTTGGCCACATGTTGGTCAAAGGCCAGATTACTGTCTACATATGTTTCCAGATCCCTGACTACTGTGTCAACTCTTAGGGGTGTCTTGTTGATGGAGTAATTAACCTGGGTGGCAATTTTTCAAAAAGGCACTATAATGCATTTCTTGCCACTGAAGTTTAATTCACGACTTTGGCACCAGTCATTTGTCTGAATTAGATCCTCTTTTTAAGATATTTGAATCATGGGAGGAATCTACATTCTCGCCTAATTTGCAGACATCTGCAAATTCGGAGAGCCAAAGGCCCTTTTCATTAGCTTTTTCCTTCAAGACATAGATGCCATTTAGGAACAGTCCCAGCATACAGCCCTGAGGTACCCTGTTGGTGACCAGTCTCTTAATGAATGTGGTATCACCAGTCCTGACTTCATGGGTCCTGTCTGAGCACCAGCTAGCAGTCCGGTGAGCTTGGTGAGTCTGTCAACTATAACCAAATGGGATATTGTATTGAATGCCTTAGCCATAGAATCAACAAGACAATGGGTCCAAAATGAGAGATGGAATTAAAGCAAAAAAAGTTTCCAAATGGAGAGATGGAATCAACTAGAAACTAACTCCAAAAAAGCAGAGTATTATTGTTGGAAATGAATTCATCCTCAAGTCTTGGAGAATATCTTCACATGGTGGACTCTGTTTTTACAAAATCTCATCAAAGTGACACTGATATAGTCACTGCATTTTATACATCACAGAGAAAGGAAGGTCAAAAAATAAAAGAAAGAAGACTGGGTGCCCGGGTCTTAGGATGAAAACGTGCTCATTACATGCACTGATGCCAGTAATGGGGAAAAAGGCAGCATAGAATCTTCAGGACATAGACATATTCCTACCACAGAGCTAGGCCAGACTCTGTCTTTGGTAGAAGGAAGACCTAGTTACAAAAATCTCAAAAACTGATAGGCCGATTAAGAAGCATAGAGATTATAAAGTAGATTGGTGAAGATAAGGAACAGATTATGTATTGTTACTATTATACAAGAAATCCAGGATTTCTAGTTAGAGGATATATAGCAAGCATAAGAGAGAAATTAGAGCTAAGAAAACTACTTGCACAAGAAAAATTGCTGAATGTTACAGATAATTTAAAATCCTTAAAGCAGATCAGGGAAAAACATTATCTAGAAGAAACAACACTGGTCCGTCTGGCAGAGGAAGTGAAAGAAGAGAAAGAACAAAAACTGAAGTTCTTGAAGGGTATAAAAAAGAACATGGGCTTGGGGAAAGAAAAAGAGAATTTATATGGTGTGATATTTATACAGAAGAGTAAGCCATACTAATCAATACAAAGAATGCAACCTCAAAGATATCTGAAGAGAAATACAGGCAAAGATACACATATGTGGTAAATTTCACAATACAAAAAATAACATCACAAAGGGAATGTAAACAGCAAGCTTAGCTTGGTAAAGATTTAGTAAGAAAACTGCAACACAGGCAATATTGCAACCCGATAAGTCACCAAATGGAGTAAGGAACATTCTGAAGAAGATACTCACAGCCCAATGTTCAAGATCAGACTCTTGTTTCCACTGATTCTTCATCACATGCTGTCCCAAGGAGTGATATAACTAGTTCCTCCTTCCCAAGTGTCAAAGGGTTTTTAGTCAAGAATTGTCCTAGTGCTAAAGAGAGAAAATGTTTGAAGGCCATTTCTGGATCTTGCTTCCTGAACCTGTTTGTGATAGTGCCTAAATTCAAAATGATTTCAAAAGCTGTTACCTTTTCTTCATCTTTAAAGTTTCCTGGCAACACTAAATGTAGAAGATGCTTTTATTACATCCATATTCATCCAGACCTCAAACATTTTTTTAAGGTTTTGTGTGTCTGGATCACATTATCAGTTCTCTGCTTTACCCTTTGGACTATCCACTGCAGAAAGAGCATTTGCATGTTGTCTAGCTTCAGTTATACCTCACTGCAGGCATATTTTTACATAGTTAGAGAACTAGCTTATCTTTGTGAAGTCTTTTTCAGAGTGTCAGGAATCTTACTCTGGCATTAGAAATCATTTACACAAGCTGGGATTCCAAGAGAACAATCAAAAGTCTTTCTTGACTCCTTCACACAGGATTGTGTTCCTGGGATGTCAACTAGAAACCTCAGTTCAAAGGAGCTTATCTTTATCTAACTCTGTTTCTAAGGTTTTCCACTCAGATTTTGGCCACAGCAAAATAATCCCTCAGGAATTTGAATCTCATGGCATCTCTGATTCTTATGATAACCCTGGAAAGACTCCACATGACAAAGATACAATGGTACCTGAAATCTCTGTTCCCAGCATCAACACCCTTTATATTTTCAAATCGCAGTGCTGGGGTTTGTCAGAAGAGAAATATGTTGTTGGAAACAAAATGTATCCTTAAATCCAGGTCACTCTTCACCCTCCCTGCTCCAAAGCAGTCAGTCACCACAGATGCTTTGGACATTGCTTCTGGAGCAGTTTCAGGAGTCATAAAAGTGTAGGGGGTGTGGGACACCAAGGACAGGTGCAAGTACATAAATATCAAGGAGATGCTTGCCCTGATCAAGGAATTCAACCCTCTGAACCATCTTTAGCCCCAGGATCTCTTCGGGTGAGTACAGATTTACCTCAATCATGTAGTACATCAACAAGCAAGGTGAACCAGGTTGTTCCCCTTTTGCAGACTACCCATGTTAATTTTGGATACAGCTTTGCAGCCGAATCTCACACTATAGGCATCCTACATTCCATCAGAGCAAAAATGTGTGGCAGACAAGCTTAGCAAGACCAAGGCAGACCCTCATGAGTGGAAACTAGATCAGGGGTCTTCCAAGATTTGATCCATCTGTGGAGAGTTCCTAAAGTAGACCTCTTTGCCTCCTGTCTGAATAATCAACTGGCAAGATTCTTTTTCAGAACTCTATGCAAGAAGGCCTGGAAGATATGTGCCTTATATTTTCCTTGGATAAAAATGTTCTTGTATGCTTTTCCACCCATTCCACTAATATCCAGGGTACTTCAGAGGATTCAGAAGGAATACCTCAAGAAGTTTATATTGACTCCTTTCTGGCCCAGGCAACTGTGGCTCTGCCTTCTTTTGGAAATGGCCAGTGGCAATTATTACAAGCTTCCTCATAGACTGGAACTACTCACATAAGAACAGGGGTATTTAAAACACTCAAACATTAATCAACTTCAGCTGACTGCCTGGAGGATAGGGCAGCATTTATTAATGGAGACAAGAACACCTGCTAGTAGAAAATCATATATTAGCAAATGAAAACTTTTTCTAGTTGGTACCAGCAACATAAATGGCACATATTAAATGCTGGTTGTTCTCTGGCTCTACAATATTTGTACGAGTTACTATCCTGTGTCCTTTCTTATTCCTCTATCAAGATTCTTTTATTGGCCATTTCAGTAGTTCTGCTCATGGATCCTTCTCTTTCAAGGTAGTCTCATGTCAAAATGTCCTTGACAGGGGTTTACATTACAGGCCTCCAAGAAAACAAGTGGCCCCTCCTAGGGATCTTAATTTGGTGTTAAGTAAAGCTAACACTTGCTCCATTTGACCAAGCTAGTCTCGGTGAATTCAGGTTTTTAACACTTTTACTGATTTCTCTGATGTCTACAAGAAGGGTATCTGAATTGCAAGCTCTTATGGTGAGTCAAACCTATCTCATTTTCCATAGCTACAGAGTTCCTTTGAGAACTAATCCTTCTTTTATGCCGAAAGTTGTATCTGGGTTTACTTTAAGCCAAACTATCCATCTCCCTGTTTTTTTCCTGAACCTAAAAATGAAGGAGAAAGGATACTCCATACCTTAGATGCCCACAGACAAATCAGATACTATTTTGAGAGAACTAAATCTTTCATCTTTATATCAAGTGTTCATTTCTTGAGAAGGTAAGAAGAAAGGACAACCTGTGTCAAAACAGACTATTTCTAAATTGTTGTCTAAGGCTATTACGTTGTGTTACAGTCATCCCAATAGAACTATTCCAGGCAGGGTGAAGGCCTACTCTAACAGGGCCTTGGTTTCATCTATGGTTTTTTGAAAAGGGTTGGATTCTAGAAGTATTCTAGAATTCTTTGTCTTCTGTATGTATTTTTCAAAGCACTACACGCTTGATTCCTTCTCTAAGTCCACATCAAACTTTGCTAGAACCATTCTCCATGGGCTCTTGAACTCTTCTCCTTCCACCTCCTAAATGTAGTAAGCATAGTACAGTTGTGTAAGTTAAACCGCGTAATAGCAGATGTTTGAATGATCACTGCTGCAGTAGTTGCTCCCTTCCTCTTGTCATCCTCCTTTGTCTTTTATGCAAGGGTAAGGGCATTTATTTCTTGTTGTTCCTAACATTGTCATTTCATGGCTCAGCCTCCCTCTCTCTGCACATTCCCAAAAAATACTAGTTTATATCCATGGTACTTTGAAAACGATGCAAGATTTCTGAGGTATATTCTATAGAGAAATATACAGAAGCTAGACAGTTCATATGATATATTAAAGACAATGGTTTTCAAGTATGAAAATCCATGTTTAAGTGGCCTATCTATATCTTCAATGAAAGGTCTGTTTATCAGAATCTACATTAGTGATTAAAAAAGTTTGTCATTTTTCAAATTTGCCTCACCACACAAACAGAAATCTGCACTTGATAAAAAATACTGCAGTTTCCTTCAAGACTACATATCTGACCAGAGATTATGCAAAAGTAATATCATAAAAGGTAAAAACTGAAAACTACTTACTGAAGAAATCAAACCCGCTGCTTCATGATTGGTAACACCAAGCAAGTAAGGGACACGTTTGATTTGATTTGCAGGCAGAAGTTCCTCAGGTGATTTTGTTAAAAATACTCCATCTATAACTGGTGGCACTGAAAGCGTTCTCTAAAAAAACAAGAGGGGTAAGGATGGAGGAAGACACAATTATTATTTATTTTAAACAGCAAGTAGAAACATAGAAACAGAAACAACGTTTTGACTGGAAGGTTGGCAGGGGGTTAGGAACTGGAAGTGTTTCCCTTGCAGTCACAAGGTACAGGGCTTGATCATTGAAAGGGAGATTGCCTAGGCTTAAAATGGCCCACAAGGGCAGCTAGCCTAGTACTTACCTGTGAACCTATTAGGGTAGCTTGACCTACCTAGCCTGCTTATTCCCATCAAATGGATACACTGCTGATCTGTTAAAACCAAAAACATACTTTCTTTCTCCATCCCTCAGAAGATTCATCTTCTATGTCATGAAGTCCTGAATTCTACCTCTGAGTTTTTCCCTTCTGCCTCAGACTGTTCCCATCATTCATTGCACTTTAATACTTCTTCACATATCTATTTTGGATCATCAAGTTATGCCCTCTTGCTTTTATGCTTCTTCTTTTTAAACAGTACTATTTACTTTATCTTTATGGATTCCCTAGTAGTACATAAACATTTTTAATCCCAGTATCTTTTGTTAGATACATGGTGCTTCTTGTAATGTCTGTCTGTCTGTCTGTCACTATCTGTCTGTCTTTCACTACCTCTCTCAGTATGGATTCTGACCAGACCCAGTTTCGTTATCCTCCTTTCAACTACAACGAGTTTTCTCTCTACTAACCGTTACAAATGGCTTCTTTTAAGGAATAGTAATTCTCATTTTCTTTTCCTTTCTGTTTTTTATGCATTTCTGTCTGTGTGTCCCAATATTCCAACAGCATTATTTGCTGTTCTCACCCTGTTTACCTTTGCCACCTGATATGACTAATTAGGTCTTGTTCATGTCACTATTGCAACAACTGTTTCTCCTCCCACAGAAAACCTTTCCTTGCATTTTTGATCAAAAATGCACTATAAAACTTTTCTGCTCACTTTCTTTAGTGTGGCATGTAGAGTGTGAAAAGCACAAACCCATTGCTGATGCACTGGTCATCACACTTTCACCTAAGTGAACTGCAATTATTATGATCAGTTGTTTGTTATTGAATTGTCAGCAGTATTCTATGCTAACACCATAGAACCAACGCTATTTCTTTTAAATTTGTCTCCTACCTTTTTGCATAGTAACATGTAATATACTTTCCTAAAGTCTGAGTGTGTCTCATTCACAGCAACCTTTTCATTTAATACTCTGATTGCCTAGTGAAAAAAAATAGAATGAAGTCTATCTTGTGCGTCATTCTGGTTGTCACTTCATGTAGTGTTGTGTCCTCTGCCTTGTTGTCTACCAGATATTACCAACATTTTGTATTTTTGCAGTGATTTCATAACTGGACAGAAGTCAGACTGACAAATCAGCCATTTCCATATGTTTTTCTGCTCCTTTTCTTAGAAAGTTAGAACATATATGCCCTGTTCCAGTCCATATAAATCTCAGCCATGTCCTTTGAGAGTTTAAGTGGTTACTCAGTAGTACCACCTGTTCTCACTCCAGTTCTCAGTAACTCTAGGATGAATTTCAATGGAGTCCAGGACTTTATCAGCCTTTAGTGTTTGTGTTTCTTACAGGACCACGTAACCCTTCTTATGTTAAGGGATGGAGATTATTCTCCTTATCTAAGTATTCTAATGGCAGAATTTGGTAAAACACCCCTTTTTTCTTATGTGAAAACAGAGAGTACATATTGATTTAGTACATATGTACTTTACCACTCTTTTCTGCTGACCCAAACCCAGTTTATTTAGCTTCGTTGTCCATACCTGGATCTACTTCAGAAGCACAAAGTTCCAAAACGTCCAACTTCAAATGGCCAAGACCTTTCAGATAAGAGTTTTCAAACTTTGAAAATGTCATAAAAAAAAAAATAAAAACATTTTTTTTATTTACATTTTTGCGAGGAGACAATCCCCCCTGCACCCTCCACATCCACTGCTAAATAATTATACCAATTCCGAGATCCCACTACAGTGAGGAAAACAGTAAATTTCCCATTCTGTGCTCTACGGTGATCTCCAGTCAAAATGTTCAAAGTTTCAAAACTTCAATCTTATGGTCTTAGCCTTTTGAAGTCAGAAGGTTTGAAACTTCGAGCTTCAGAATGGGATCCCCATACCTTTGTCGAGGATTGTGCCCTTTTGTATTTATAAAATATATTACTTTCCTTCTTGATTAACCCGATTAAAATCTTCTTTAGGTTTTTACTTCTCTAACTGCCACCTCTGTTTTTCAGTCAATGTTACAAAGGAAAACAACAACAGTTATATAAGTAAAACACAAAAAAAAAAACAGAAATGATGAGTACAATGATAGTGGTGACAGTTCAAACAGATCATACCATGAAAATTAACCTTTTTTGTAACTAATTGAGTCAGCATGATTACCTTTATAGGTTTTTATACAAACATTTATATACAGTATCGGTAAAACACTTATTTTTTTATAGCAGTCATAAACCGAAGACATGTTGGCGGGTGTAAAGCATTGTATTTATAAGTATTTTGGAATATTGAGGAAGATGGATGTTTCCAAACATGGCCGACATGTTAAGCCGTACAGAAAAAGCTGTATAGGAAACTTATTATCTGATAGAAATTATATGGTGTACATGTAGGTCTATTCATTAAATTCAGAAACAAGGTTTGTAATTATGGTGAAAAGTTATATTCTAATTTCTAATGGGACAATTAACTGCCATCACTTTCCCATACTTGTTTTAAATGACAGACTAGATATGCTAGCATTTGGCATAGAAATACTGCTTTAAAAGGAAGATAAAATAACACCACCACTAATTTTCTGTTACTAACTACAGAAAGGAGTTTGCATTTTCACTGAAATTTGAGTTATTTGTATAGTTGTTCTATTACTAGAATACGAATGAAGACTGAAGCACTAATAATGGGCGTCATTAGTTGTACCAAGCAAAGTGATGAAATTCACATGTTTTTCTAAGGCATACACATCTTAAAATTAGTTATATAAATTAAATAGAAAGAAGGTGATGATGGGGGCAAAGCTTCAAAGGTAAATGTGTGACGGTTGGGTTAGGCTGGGTATAGCATGTTTGTACTAGAAATATACCCTTATAAATCATCAACATTTTAACATAAGATAACTCATAGGAGCGTATTTTATTTATGAATTTATTCATTATCACTTTGTTTACCAGGTGAGTGGACTGGTAGATAGACCCTTTCAGCTATGACCCACACTATAGTGACATTAATACACAGAACCCAAGAAACTATCTCAATAAAGTATCCATAGATAGTACTGAAGTACTCCATTAGATACATCATTTTTACAATTTAAACATGTTTGACTTACAAAACATCACAAAGTAATATTTATGTCATTAAATATTCATGATACATATTAACTTATTTATATAGTTGTCTTGGGAGCATTGTAATTTTGCAGAGAATGATGTTATGATGTTAGCGATGACTTAGGTAAATTAATTTGGTAAGATTTTATTCTGTTTCCTTTTTGTAATGATCCCTGTGACAGGCTAAGCTGTTGATATTGCATTACTGTGACACTTTTCTTGGCATTTGTTTGTAAATTGTGATGAGAGTCTGCTGAATGGTGTTTTTACAGTAACATTATCATAAGTTTCTGTTTTTTCTAAATCTAGATGTGGTGGAAAGGGCTGCAGCATTTGTTATATTGCTCACACCGATTGATTATCAAAATGTACAAAAAAATCACTGACTGCTTTTAAAATGATATTTTGCAATTTCCATGTTTTTTTAATTTATTTTGCTTTAAATGTAGATAAGAGATGAGTTGGCTAAATAGATAATTGCTCATTCATTTCTTTGCACGTGAATATAATTAGCATTTTCTCTAGTCATGTAGTCATGTAATTTATATATTATTATGTTTATAATTGTGTGGTAACAAAATTATAATACATGTTTTTATTTATAATGTATGAATTACACATGCAGCGTGAGAGAACCTACATTTATCTGTTTTGCTTTAAAGGTTAATGTGAGGCTTTATATTTTTAAGTCACACTTTCTTGCCATTTCAAATATATAAGCAACAATCAAACAGTTAAAAAGGCATAATCCAGTTCAAAATATAGGATGGAAGGAAATGAAACTAACACAGATAATTTCTAGTATTCCTTAAACATAAAAATCATAGCTGATGGGTCTATATTAGGATGCCGCAATGCGATTATGGTGAACACCTAATAACTGACCCATAATCAGTGAAAATTGTGTCAGCAATTCACTGAATTTACTAAGGGCAATGAATTAGGTGCCTGAAGCACAATGCAGCAACATACACTTAAATCGAACCCACCCAATTGGGGGACCTTACCCCCCAACTATATACAGCAACTCCAAGATCATACTACAGTGGAGAAAATAACAAAGTTCTGTAGTTGTCAGTTGGGCTTTGGGCAACTATTTCCTTGCCCTTAGTGAATTCAGTTAATCGTTGAAACGAGTTTTGTTGATTACGGGTCAATAATTAGGTGTTCACAGTAATTGCATTTATTTTGGTGACCTGATATAGACTCTAGTTGATAACCATGCTATCTTACCAGTTAATATTTTTTCCAAATTTAGCATGTAACTTCAATGTAGTCCCATACCTGATAACCTTATCCACAAAGTGTCTGTTGTTAATTTAAAATCTGACCAACAACTTGTGATATACTATGTTAGTAATGCTGATTCAATGAAGGCTCTTAATTTTGATCTCCCATTGCTAACATTAAAATGACCAATCTGTGCAGCAAAATATCCTTTAACCATTCTTTTTGATTGACGCAGTCAAACATTTTCTCTAAGAATAGAATTATAAAGAACAATATACACTAAATTATGTTAGACAAATTCAAAAGATATGCATTGCTTGCCATATTATTATATGGACTTAATTAACTGATAATAAAATGCTTATTAACTGAACTAGATTCCTCAGACAAGTTTCAGGTACCTGTTTCTTGAATGGTTGTGGTATGTTAAACATTGTGATTAAACTTTTATGCCCACTGATTTTGAAAGAGCTAATGTATGTGTATATATGTGTGTATGGGTGTGGGTGTGTGGTTGTGAGTGTATGCAATTCAAAGATTGATCTGCAACAATTTACCCTTTTTTGTAAGAAAATGTTAATAGTATACATAACTCTCAACTGTGCAGATTTTCAGAGAATGTCCAGATTTTGTACTCATATGTTTGGTCTGTTTCTCATAAAATTGTGGTTTTCTGGCAAATCACTGATCACTGAAGTCAAAAAATAATCAGACAATTGATTTTCAGACTTAATATCCTTCAGAAAATACATGCTAATGCAAAACCTCTTATTCTATCAACTTTTAAGTTTGTAAGAGCAATATTTAAAAAGTGTCCCTAATTGTGGGCCTTTGTCCCCCCATTATTTGTGGCTTCATCCAGATTTCTTGCTCTAAGAGGTTGAGAGATTTGATGGTGTATAATGTCACTTGCAGTGTGTCTCGATTTTGTTTTGGTTGAATACTTAATGTGATGATGTGAGGTATTGCCAGCTATGCCAAGAGAAGTAGGGCAGTGTATGTGTAACATGCCAGCATAGCTAGCTGGAGTTTTGTAAAGAATTATGTCATTTGTATATCAAACTGATTTGTACAGGTGCTTGTGTTGAAAATGAATTTGTAAAGCTGCTTGTTTTAAAAATGTACCAGCAGTGGGTCCTGCTGGTCAGTCACAGCATGAAGTTATAGGAAAGAGTAGTGGAAGCTAGGTTAATAAGGGAGGTGATGATTAGTGATCAGCAGTATGGTTTCATGCCAGGAAAGAGCACTGCAGATGCAATGTTTGCTCTGAGAGTGTTGATGGAGAAGTACAGAGAAGGTCAGAAAGAGTTGCATTGTGTCTTTGTGGACTTAGAGAAAGCATATGACAGGGTGCCTAGAGAGGAGTTGTGGTATTGTATGAGGAAGTCGGGAGTGTCAGAGAAGTATGTAAGAGTGGTACAGGATATGTACAAGGGTAGTGTGACAACGGTGAGGTCTGCGGTGGAAGTGATGGATGCCTTTAAGGTGGAGGTGTGATTACATCAAGGATCAGCTCGGAGCCCTTTCTTATTTGCAATGGTGATGTACAGGTTGACAGACGAGATTAGACAGGAGTCCCCGTGGACTATGATGTTTGCAGATGACATTGTGATCTGTAGTGAGAGTAGGGAACAGGTGGAGAAGACCCTGGAGAGGTGGAGATATGCTCTAGAGAGAAGAGGAATGAAGGTCAGCAGGACTAAGACAGAATATATGTGTGTGAATAAGAGGGAGGATAGAGGAATGGTGAGGATGCAGGGAGTAGACGTGGTGAAGGTGGATGAGTTTAAATACTTGGGATCAACAGTTCAGAGTAATGGTGAGTGTGGAAGAGAGGTGAAGAACAGAGTACAGGCAGGATGGAGTAGGTGGAGAAGAGTTTCAGGAGTGATTTGTGACAGACAAGTACCAGTAAGAGTTAAAGGGAAGGTCTACAAGAGGGTAGTGAGACCAGCTATGTTATATGGGTTGGAGAGAGCGGCATTGACAAAAAGGCAGGAGTCAGAGCTTGATGTGGCAGAGTTGAAGATGTTAAGATTTGCACTGGGTGTGACGAGGATAGACAGGATTAGGAATAAGTATATTAGAGGGTCAGCCCAGGTTGGAAGGTTTGGGAGACAAAGACAGAGAGGCAAGATTACGTTGGTTTGGACATGTGCTGAGGAGGGATGCAAAGTATATTGGGAAAAAGATGCTAAGGATGAAGCTGCCAGGAAAAGAGGAAGGCCTAAGATAAGGTTTATGGATGTGGTGAGAGAGGACATGCAGGTGGTTGATGTGACACAGCAGGATGCAGAGGACAGGAAGAAATGGAATGAGTTGATCCGCTGTGGTGACCCCTAATGGGAGCAGCCGAAAGAAGAAGAAGTGGGTCCTGGTGGACAGAAAAGAAATACACCTGTATGTCAGACTGTATTGCAACTGTTGAAATTAATATAATGTAACAGAGAATATTGGAAGAGAAGAGGTTAATCTTAGTCCAACTGACTTTGAAAAATAGTCTGAAATTAAATTACCTGGTTTAGACCATAAACATTGTATCTTATAGATCAGATTGCAGACAGAGACAAATGTCTGTGAAAACCAGGACTAGGAATCCTACTGTATTGTCCCTAGGGGTGAACTAATTCCTACCTTGGCAGGGTGGAAGTTTTTGAAATGGTTTTATAGCTCCGAGATGCTATAATACATCTTAGCAAAGTTCTATGTGTGTATATTATAGCACATATGTGCTAGATTCTGGTTTAGTTTCTAGTAAAGTGAATAGTGTGGGAACCAGAAGTCAGATGACCAGATGTTCATAGGTTCATAGGTAGGTACTAGGCTATTAGCCCTAGGGCCTATATAAGCCTAGCCAATTATATGATGTCATTCTGTAACCCAGCACTGAAATGATGCTTTAATATGAGATGAGACAGAAGTCTCAGGGCAGTCTGTTTGTGAAACCTGACAAAAAAGGAAGACCACTCACCCACATCATCTTGCCTTGCTCTAGTAAGTGAACTAGGGAAAAGTAATTCATTAATCAGTCAGGAATATATATTGAGATTAGTTAAGTATTGTTTTTCTGTATCTGTATGAATCTTTCCATCTGTGTTATTTTTAATATTTCCTGTATTTGGTGTTTATTATAAATAGATATTTAATATTTTCATGTTCTTTTATTATTTGTTATGAAATATATTTAAACTTTTTGGCTGGTCTTTTAGAGAATATTTTAACCCTTGAGGGTATATATATATATATATATATATATATATATATATATATATAGATATATATATATTGGTGACACTGTGGCCACTCCTGAAAGCCTTGCTGCATTGGTCAAACACTACCATTTGTATTAGTATGTTCTGAACAAAGGGGGCATAGCTGGTAAATCTGTGCCAGCCATTCCTAGGTGTCTGTGTGTGAAACTCAAATCTCAAAGGGTATGTGTGTCAGCTACTTGGAGCAGAGACACAAATCACTGGTTTCACAGAGAGGGTGGTGGAGGACTTGTCTTGGAACACTCGGCTGAAGATTAAACTCTACAGCTGTGGTTAATCTGGAGTCTTATTTGTGGGTCTCTGTTAAATAAACGAATGCTTAAAATGTCGAGTACAACATACTTGAACACTTTTAAGCGAATGTTTATTTAATCGACTGCTCAGAACTTCAGAAAATGAAGTTCTGAAATATTTTGTTTGGCCAGCACTGATGTATGTGATGTAATACATCATGTAAGCTAGTGCTAATGGCGCCATATGGTGTAGAATGGGAGAATTTCCCTTTTCTGCACTGAAGTATGGTCTTGGAGTTGGTATATTTAAGTAGGGGAGAGGGGGGCTTGCAACGTTAAAGTATGTTTTCGGGGTTTTTTTTGTTATTGTGTGTATGTACCATGGTATTAGTTGGTTTTGTGTACTGTAGTAGTTGGGGAGGGGTAGGTGGCCAAACAAAACTTTTCGGGATTGTGTCATTCGATTTTCTGAGTGGTTGGTTAAATACACATTTGCTTAAAAGTGTTAGAGTATGTTGTACTTGACATTTTAAGCTTTTGTTTATTTAACATAGACCCTTATTTTCTGCCTGGTGAAGGAGAGAGAGGGAAACCCAGCCTCAGGATGGGAGTGTGTTCCCTGTGTGCTCTTAATGGAAATTGTGCTAGGTGCAGAAAGCTGCATCTGGAAATATTGTGTGTATCTATTTTTGTTCCAAGTGAACATCCCTCACTGGTATCATTGGTGAGGATTGAGGCTCATTGATTACCTGCACAGAGGAGGGACGTCACACTTTTTTTAGGATGACTGTTTTTAATCTGTAATTTGTTAGGAAAAGAGTGTGTATGGCATTAGGAAGGATGACATTTATTCTAAATTAGATTGTGTGGTTATATTGCATTGTCTCTGTGGTGTCAGTGATTTTTGTATATGCAGGACATTTCTCCTTTGTTTGTAGTTGTGGGCCTGTGTATACAGCTTTAAAATGAGTGCAAAAAATGCTTTATAATTGTGATATGTGGGTACATGTTTTGTGGTTGATAGTATGTGTGCAGGTGTTTTGTGTTGTTGCAGTTTTGTTCAGTCTCTTTTGTTCAACTAATAAACAAGAATGGGTTTCATGTTCTGGGCTGTGATTGCTCTTTTAAAGTGGTTGTGCTACCATGGAGTTAGTATATACAAGTAAGGTGATGTCAGTGTGAAACCCCACATTCAGCCATTTGGGAGACCTAACCACCATGTAAAAACACAGTGTTTTTGTTTGTTAATTGATTTTGTTTTGTTTGTAAATGCAAGTTCAAGACTGTTCTGCTTACATTTACTAGCCTGTGTTTGTTTTATGTTGAGGTGACTGTTACATACAGTTTTTAAACTCTGTGATAATCAGTTAACTAATGTATTGTTTGAGAATTGCTACACACACACACACACACACACACACACACAGGAAGAAATGCATTGTTCTATTCATTACGTTTAGGGGGAGAGTTTTACGATGAGTATCAAAGGAGCAGCTATGAATCAACTTCCTTAGTCCTACAATAGATGACATTTAAAGGACCACACAAAACAGATCCCCAAGTAGTCCATTTATCTTCTCTTCTTGGAGTTTATTAGCTTAGAATAGAGCTTTCCATTGACTTTGATGGCTACATTAATTGCCTATGTTTCTTTTCAGTTGGAGTTTAGGTAGTTTATGTACGTTTTCATGAATGGAGAGCTTTATGTGTGCTTTTTTCTGTTGATGTGAAACATTTTTAAAATAGTTTGTAGTACCATCTTATTTGCAATATGTTTAGTAGCCGATGAAGATAAAGCTAATTTTTTACAACATAATTATATGTTTTAGTAATTTTCTTGTTACGTTACATAGATAAATGTGGTTCTGCTTTGCTGGTAGTGCTTTTAACTGGTTGGCTGAAGTTTGTTTTATTTTACTTTTTATTCTTTAACTTCTTTCATTATAACATTTGGAAATTTTAATTTCTAAAGCTTGATTTAGGTTAGCAGCATTGTTTTTAGGGGATTGTTTCTGTATTATGAGTGCACTGTGTGAGGGATACACTGCATTAAAATGAACAAAATAAGGAGCGTGCTTCACATTCTTATTTTTTTTAATATCCGTTTTTCTTTTGTTCTTGCAAGTAAGCATAAATTAGGGTTTGGGGATTATTTTAGGTGGAACAAGGTAATTTCGGATAGTGTATGTGTGTCTTTCATGGTGGTTTGATGTTGTGTGTATCTGCTTTGCATGTGCACAGTAGGAACTTTATTTTTAACAACTTATGTAAGAATGCTAGGTTTAGGGAGATTTTAATAGCCTTGATCAAAAGCTAGAGATGTGCACAAACCTACAATAATGTACCTGGAATGCACAGAAACCTCTGATGATGCACCAGGAATGTAGATTTATTTATTTATTTTTTATTTTTATTTATTTTACATTTGTTTACTGGGAAAGTCCGACTGGACACAGGTCCATTTTCAGTGGAGGCCGGGGAGAAAAGCTCCACATTACAGTACATTACATGAGAGTAAAAAGAAGTAGAACATACATACATAAGGCGTATATACATATCAGGACAACATGCTGGTGATTAACAAACATACATATAGCATATATACACACAACATGACATCATGCTAGTGATTACATGTCTTACAGTAGACAATCAGAGGTACATTTTTTTTTCTTTTGCAGTTTTAAGTTTTGTAAGGTAAATGCATACGGGTTTGGTAAGGGCAGCATTGTAGATCTTGCATCAAAAAGAGGTTTTAACACATATATGTTGTCATAACTGTTGCTGACACATTCAGAAATTAAAACAATTTTTTATAAAAGCCAACCTTAGACCTTGATGAGAAGGATAGAATTGTGTGAGACAAAAAGAACAGGTATAGATTTGATTACATTTGCTAGTTAAATTATGACCTCTTGACACTTTCCTATAAAAATGAGCTTTTTACCAGTTCAACTGACATCTCAATAAAATGTAATCAATCAATACAGCATCTAGACAGTGTAACCAATAAGTTTTGTTCATATCCTTTTGGGGTCCTTCTGTTAGGATACAGGAGACATACATTTATATGTTTATGCTCATATATAATGACACATGGAGTTTTAAAAAAGGAGTATGTGCCTTTAAATGTGCAAAAGGAAAAAAGATTTCCCCAGAGTGTTAGTTGAAAATATGTATTAGTCAGTTAATAAGGAACAGATTACCACTTAATGCTATACAATAAAGAGGTACCATATAGCACCAAGATAAGAACTTCTTTGTCATGTAGATTCAAGGGGTGAACAAATGATTTAACTAAAAGATGCCATATGTATGGGATGCAGCAGACCAATAATTACTGATTCATGAAATATACCTGAAAGAAGGGCCTGACTGAGGACTATAGCATGGGCTTCTAAAAAGAGAGCCTGTTTCCCCCAGAAGGCCTTTTGAAAAGTAACCAAGACATTGCCTCAAATTTGAAATGTATGCCAAGTGGGCTGTTATTTTAATTTATTTATTAATAAACTATTGTGCGCCACTAGTTCCTTAACATTATGTATGTATATATCTAAATCTACATATCTGTTTAATTATCTATATATAAATAAAATGGGAATAAACCCCTATCTTAGCCACTGGGTTGCCAACTAGCTCACAGATATGATGCAGGGAGTCAGAATAGGGGAATTTACTTCCACAAAGAGACTTTTCCACCAGTGGAGTACCCCAAGGTTCTGTGCTAGGACCTGTCCAGTTTGGCATCTACTTCTCTGAAGTAAAAGCCAGCACTAAGGTGATCTGGCTGACTAGGTTTGCAGATGACTGCTGGCTGGGAGCAGTCATTGAATCCACAAATTATTAGCCATCCTGCAGGAAGGTTTGCCACAAATAAATAACTGGTGCTAAAATCATGGAATGAAACTAAATTCCAAAAGAATGCATTATTTTATCCTTTGGGAAGTCATGTATCCTGGGGAAATATCATACCACTATGAGTTGACCCATTTGTTCATGATTTAGGAACTTGTATGACCAGTGATCTAACCTTTGACCAACATATGTCCATTGCCATGAGAAAGTTCTTGTATAATGCACACCTTATAAACAAAAGAATTGTGTCTAGATCTAGAGAGGTAATTTTCCCATTTATTCAGTCTTCAATAGGCCATTCATTGGATATAATGCCCCCACTGGCATGTATCTGTCCAGACACATGTTATAACTGGAACAACCACAGAGCTATATTACTAAAAAAGATACATGACCCAAACAATATGTCATACATGGACTGACTCAAAACACTGTCACTTTACTCAGTATCTTACAGACTGCTAAGATGTGGCATATGTCTGTCATGCAATGCATCCTCCAACCCATTACTAATAGGCTTACTGCACAGCAGCAAGTCAAATGGTATCAGAAATCCTCTGTCCAGGGATCTAACCCTCTTTTTCAACATCAACAGAACATGTTGGAGGGACAGGTATATCTCGCAGAGGATACTGCTGCTCTGGAAGAGACTCTCTATCAATGTTAAACAAAGTTCATCTCTGTCCATATGCAAACTCAACTTTGATCTATGGATGGGAAACAGAAAATTTACCCCTGTACTACTAATGGACAGAGGCAGCACCTAAAGGCTTTATCCCATGCATGTGTCCCCTCAAGTTATCTATGGTATGATCCCAGTTATTTTCAATAGGGATAATGTATAATTATGGACCATGTCTCACTGAGACCAATGATTGGTGTCAAAACCATGGCCTTAAGCTTAAAGCCAAAAACTGTATTATCATCCAATTTGGTAAAAACTCGGTTCCCATTAATTACCACATTGATGGGAGCCCACTGAACACTGAAGGCATTATAAGAGATCTGGGGACACAGGTTGACAGCAACCTCTCCTTTGATCACCCCATTGCCACTGTGGTCAGAAAGTCCTTCTATGTGGCACATTTCATTACCAAGGGTTTTGCATCCAGGAAGAAAGAGGTCATCATCTCTCTCTACTCTTCCCTCATCTCATTAGACCAGTCATAGAGTATAATGGCTCATTTGGCATGTACCTCACTAGACACCTGCAACAGCTGGAGAGGCCACAGAAGTACCTAATGAAAAGGATCCTAAGCATTAGACACATGTCCTATATGGATAGACTCAAAAGACACCAGCTGTTCTCTGTTTTATATCGCCTACTTAGAGGTGATCTCTGCTTGATGTATAAAGCCATGTCTGTTAGAAATGATACATCTAAAGAAAACCAATCCCTCTGCACCACATGCTCCAGAGACCTTAACCTCATTACCACAATCAACAGAACATGCTGGAGGGACAGGTTCCTCACCCAGAGACTGCCCATGCTGTCAAATAGACTTTACATGTATGTCAAGCAGAGCACCTTGCTGTCCCTCTTCAAGAGAAATCTTGATGAGTAGATGAGTAATAGAAAGTTCATCCTGGGGATCACTTCGGTGCCTGTACTTGATAGAGGCACTGGGAACTAACGTCGAGCAGCATGATGCCAGGGCACTTCTATGGGCTAGGCTTGTAAAGGCTCCAGGGTTATTAGCCTTGTACACACCTCTGAACCTATGAACCTATGTGACCAACCTAACACCAAGTGGGGCAGGTTAATTCAAGCATCAAAAGGGAAATGGCACAAAAGGGCAACTAGCCTAGCACTTCCCTATAAACCTATATATATTTACATACACGCATCATTTTTTCAGGGGGTCAAGGCCCCTCCCCCTGTACTTCTCATACCCTCCCTACTATTTTTTTACTCACTCTGAGATCAAACAATCTCTGGGGAAGGGGCATATTCCCCAACCTCTGTTGACTGCCAGCCTTGCACACCTGTTGATCATCTGAGTTGATCACCAAAGTGTGTCAACAGAATAGGAGTCAACATTTGAGAGTTTTGACCAAACTCACCATTCCCATACATACTTATATATATAATATGTAAATAAGTCTATCTAATATAATCTACTATAACAATTTTTTACAGGAACAATGTCAACACAATAACGTCAAAAACAGAAAATAACCGATATCAAGAAGACAAAATAATAAGAGGTGATTTCCCACTAGTCTCCTCACCTCACATTTAAATGCTGCCTTTGCTGTACACATCCTAAAAGTAACAAGACAAGTACAGTTTATGTTTCTGCATGGGATAAAGTCCCCTGCACCCCATACCCCCAATACCTGTATATACCAACTGAAAAAGTTGTAGAGGAAATCTCCCACAACAGAATCATTACCTGAGCTCAGGTACACATTGTACCAGCAACAATTAGCAGTACAACAATACTAAATCATTGCTGGCATAAATTCCACTGGCAATTATTTCTAATAAAACATGAGTAGGAACCATTCAGTCTTCCGTTACTGCTATTAACTAGCAGTACAATTAACTACTAGATGTCCCAACTAAAATGATTTTATTTTTCACACTCAAGCTTCACATTTGACTATATTCTGTCAGCATCACTGTCAATGAAATTAAGATAGATAGATAGATAGATAGATAGATAGATAGATAGATAGATAGATAGATAGATAGATGTGTACGTACACTGAGAATGAAGGAGAGATGCACACATGGCAGAGATGAACATGTAAACATTCATATTTTATATGGGGTAGTAACATTAATTGTAATGCATTAATGTTGACATCTGTTTCATTGACAAGTTTGAGATGGACAGTCCCTGGTGTATGATAATATGTCCTTTCACTGCAATTGTGCAGTCTTGGAGTTAGTGTATACAAAATCACAAGACTGCCTGTTTCAATGGTTCCCCAGTAGAAACAACCACATCCTTTAAATACTTAGGTTTATGCCTAGACCAGTCACTTAACTTCCAAAGCCACACTAAAAACACCTGGAGTAAAATTAGTTTTCTTTTATTCTGGTCCTAGAAAATATCTCCCTGTCTGTCTGGACCCAGCTAGAGCTGGAATAGGCAAAGGAGTCCTCTTTGCTCAACTTGAATACGGGCTCCCCATCATACCCACAGCTTCTAAAAAAACTCATCCACTTTATAGTCCATTGAAAACAAAATCTGCACATTCATATTCAATTCTCTCATAAGTAATACCACTGCATCACCCCCTCCAAATCCAAATGTCTACTAGTCATTTATAGAACTGAGATATACTCATAGGGTCTCTTCAAACATCCAGGTACCTCCCACCTCTTTCAGCCAAACTTCATAATAAAACTACCCCATAACGTCCACAACCTCTCCCAATTAACTCCCTCACTGCAGATACCTTAAATTAACCTGTGCTGTACCAACCATTCCTTTTCCATTCTTGTACCTGAAATCTGGCAATCACTTCTTCTTTACCTAAAAGAAGTCTCCTCTTTCCCCACTTTCAGAGCTCAACTCAGTACACAATTCCATCATCTGACTTCGTTCTTTTCTATGAGACACATAACCTAACTTCCTCCACACCTGCATCATTTCTGCTTTGACCCACTGTTCTCAGCTGCTGCTTACCTCTCGTATTTACTACTAAATTTAATTCACATTTGTTTTTTAACTCTCTTAATATTTACATATTTTATTAATTGTCTCTGGGATTATCTACTCTGTAATGACTCTTTGTGAATTTGTTCTGTTCTATTTTTTTGTGAATTTCTTCAGTCAGGCTGTGCCTGCAAATGGTTTATTATGATCAGTGTACTACCCCGGTAAACAAATAAAATGAATAAATACATGAATAAATTAGTGAGGGGTACATTGGGATTTGCCCCCTCTGTGAAAATGATGTTTGTAAATTTCCCTCTTCCAAGATGAATTGCCAGATTGCGATCAGAAGACTTTGGACCATTCCATCAAACAGACTATATCTATACATGCATAGACAGAGATATAAGTGTAGAACCTAGATCAAAGTTGTAGCAGTAAATGTGGGTATAATGCATATTTATTTATTTATTTAACATTTGTTTACCGGGAAAGTCCAACTGAGACAGAGCCCATTTTCAGCTGAGGCCTGGGGAGAAATGCTCCATATGCATATCTTTGGAATGTGGGAGGAAACCCAAGCGAATGCAGGGAGGACATGCAGACGCCCCACAGAAGGCACCCCAACCAAGAATTGAACTGGAGAACCTCTTGCTGTGAGGTGAAAATGCTAACTGCTGTACCACTGCACCACACATATCTTTTTCTAATTTTAACCACATTATTATGTCTTCCAGAAGAGTGATATGCATCACCCTTATGTAGCATATGATGCAAAAAAATAAAATAGAAATCTTTAAGTGTAGTTTTCTACCACAAACCACTGTTAGCAGACATAAAAAAGATGGCATTACCTTTCAAATGCATTTACACATAAACCTGATATGTTTAACTATTTCATCACAGTCAGAAAAAGTGACATCTGCTACATTCATTGACCATAAAGTTAGGCCAGGTGACCTGTGAAATTACATGTCACTGGAAATTACAGGTCGGTGATCAATGGGTTTGAATTCCCTGGCAGGGCTTGATTTAGATGATGGTTACTGTTGATGTGATACCCTGACTCTGTACACAAAATGATAAAAAGGGGGTTGTGGATGGATGGATTTACTACTGGATTTGAATTGTTGACTAGGATATACAATAACACACAAGAGTAGCTCTGCTTTTATATGAGGTTAATACCAGCCAATACTACAATGTATCTATAAGAGAGCAGAGTCAGCCTTCAGGAAAAGTTCAAGCAAGAATTACCTAAAAATGCTGGATTATGACTGACATCACTGTGTAGAAGTTCAATTGTTATACTAAAATGTCTCCTGCTTGAAGAAGGATCTTCGTATTTCATGTAATCCACTCCTATCAAAACAACAGTTTCAGGAACATTTTTTTTTCCAGACGTAACTGTGCTTTTGGTTTTGTTTCTCATTAAAATAAATCTTATAAGGAGCACTGTGAATCCAAACAAAAATGCCCGTCTTTATGAAAGAAATTCCATTATATTAATTGCAAACTTAAAAACATTAATTATTCACAGTGAAAGTAAGTATGTATACAAACCAAGAAACGTGTAGAATTGAGTACTTCTTCTGCATTTTTCTCTCTTAAACACTTGACCATAGATGCAGAACTGAGTGTATCGCATCCCGAAAAGTTAGCAATCGTCTGAAGCATAATCAAGGAAAACAAAAAATATATAAAATATGCAATGGAAACAAGCCAGATGAAGTAGTTTTCAAAATATGATTTAACAATAACTTTAAAAAAGAGAAACGTTATTATATTAAAATGAACAGACATTTCTAGAACTTTTGACAGCACTTTATATACGTACACCTCATATGTAATTGCTTGATAGACAGGAGTGAAATGCAGGAAATAACAAAACAAGGAAATATGCAACCACAATGTACTTATCACAAAATGAAGCTGCACTGACAGTTTTGCATTACATAATACCTTTCTGTGTGGTATATTACCAGTTAATTTAAAATTACTTTAGTTGGTTTCTTTAATCCAATTCAGCAAAAGTGGAATTCTAAATGTAGGAAGGAATGTCTACCAATACACTTTTGTTCTGTGCTTCTATAACTAAAGTCAGTAAAACACAAAAGCACCAGTATTGCATTAAGTTACTGTGAAAACTTGTTTAGGGCATAAAATGAATGAAGTTGTAGCAAAGTAATATTTTCAGAATGTTTAGATGAGTGTCATCTGCCTGTGTCATCACTAAAGGCATGGATGGCCGGAGCATGCAGAAATGCCAGCACTGACATCAGGGAGGAGTACTAATGGATGCTAGTTTGCTTTAATTGCTATGCCTCCTGTCTTTACTAATTTATTTTTATTTATTTCATTTGACCGGGAAGGTCCAAACTAGGACTAACAGGCCGCCTGTTTTCAGCGGGCAGAGGGAAATGCTCAGAATGCATGATGATGAATGAATTTGGGATGTGGGAGGAACGAGGGAGGAAACCCAAACACAACACAGGGAGAACATGTAACCCACAGAAGGCACCCACCCCGAGAATCGAACTGGAGAACCTCTTGCTGTGAGGTGACAATGTTAACCACTGCACCACTGTGCCGCCCATACCAATGCATAAAATGCTAAATTATCATCACATAATGTGGATCTCCATAGTCATGCAGTTCCACAGGTCTCTGAATCATATCCCTGCTGTATGCATTTGCAGATTATATTTCCTTTATTTGCAAGTACTAGTTCATTTGCATCTACTTATGCAGTCATTTACATGCATATCAAGCATTTCAAGCCTTGCACCACTGTTTATGTGCATCTCTGAATTCCTCAGAAGTGTACAACCACTTTCCACATAATTTTCCCATTGCTCAATTGCACTACCTCATTGTCAATCACAGCCAAGGTCTTTGCTCCCAATCCTTTACGAACACAAGGAAATATTTTGGCTTGTCCATTTACGTATTTTAATTCATTCATTCATTTTGCTTAATTTTTAAGCTACAAAAGCTTGTTGCAAAGTAAAATACATCAAGTACAACATCAAGTATCTATAATGCATAAATGCGACCAGGTAGTGTAAAAGAGTAGCAGGTAGACAGATTATTTCAAGCAGTATATGATAAAAAGAACAGTAATGTACATGAGCAAAACAAGTATGTTAACTTTGATAAAAATCAGTAGTAAGTAAGCCTAGATTAATGCATGCGTTTCTATTAACGCTTTATATGGCAGGATTTAAACTAGTGATATATAGATAAAGTACTGATGGGCAAAGGTAGGGAAATGCATACTCTGGGGCCTGAAAATTAAAAAGACATATGAAACACGTAAGAGAATAACATATAGACATCAGCATGACAGGTTTAGATGAAAAGGAATGAAGGATGCATGTGTACATTTTGAAGTGAAATTGCAAGTTGAGGCTAGGCTAGTAGTCACCCTTATTGTACCACTACGAAGGCTGCACGTGAGAATGTACGAGTGGCCATTACTAGTCTGGTGGATTAAAGAAACTGATTCTTCTTCTATCAGCACAGACTAGATTTTGGATGCCTGTAGGAAAGGTATCCACAGAAGGTCTCTTCCCTGTCATGTCTTTCCTGAATCCTACCCAGTAAGCTATTGTCATCTTAGAGATGCTTTTCTCAAAGGTGCATCTTGGGGAGCAAAGAGGGTAGGCACTTTGGGTGTTATGTCTGAAGAGTTTTTTGGGGGTCCTCAACTCAGAGAGGCTCCTTTTTTTAATTGGTTCTCAACTTTAAGATGACAAGGTTGCCAAATTGAGGAAATTGGGGCTCCAGTGATAGGTTGAATATCACTTCATCCAGAATATTGTACAAGGTCATGGGTTCATTCATAAATCTTGTCCACTTATCATTGTCTAAAATGATAAAAATGGTGTTTCTGGGCTGGCAAGCACTGATTCATTAGGTTCCATTGAGACAGAAGGGCAGTGGTGTGATAATCCGATAAACAGAGAGGATCTCACTGTAACCTGTTGTGCAGGGAAGCTTTTCTCCTTTGGTGTGTCATTGGGGTTCATGAGTTGTAAATTCATTACTTGAAAAGATTAGCAGACGTATGTTTTCTACAACTAAGTAACCTCTCAGTCTAATGCTGTGTCCTCTCATATAAGTGTCACCTTGTCATTGATAATTTTGTTTCTTCACCACCATGATATGGGACAACTTTTTCTCTCTGATTTCTCTTAATCATATGTTCAAAAGTTGTTACTAGGCTTGTAGACCAGGAAATCTTCAAGGACCCTAGCCCAAATTTCCAGGTGACTCACCAACCAAGGTCTGTTTAAATGACTTGCTCAAGGTCACAGAGTAGGCAAATGATTGCATAGGAAATCAAACCCTATACCACAAGAACTCCAGCTCACAGACTTAACTCTCTGTAGCCACTGCCAGACGTGTCAAGGAAACAGGTAAGGGAAGAACTTACAGGAACAGGTTCCTCAATGATATCGCCAAACCTTGCCCCAAGAGGAAGATGTGCAACATTCTGTCGATTCCCATAATTTCTTGTTTGCTGAATAGAACGTAAGGGGCATGGGTAGACTTGTTTCCATTTGTTCAAGCCCCACAGAGGAACTGCCTACAAGCTCCTCCTTTACTTGAGGCAGCATTTTTGTCACACTTTTGGGGTTCTACACCTGTCTTTGCAGGATCTGTGACTGTTACCATGGTCAGTTTAACATGCTTCTGAATAACCTTACAGAGAAAAAAAGTATGCCAAAAAGTGTGATATATTCTTTTTATGGGCAGTTGAAAAAATGTAGATCTTTCTCAACACCCCCTCCCCAAAACTGTTTTCTTGTATTTGTCCTAGCCTCTTGACTCTGCTCTTAGCTGTTATAACTAAACTTCATTTGGCAGGCATTTCTAACTTTTATGAAGATAAGAATAAAATCCTATGGTTTCCACAAAGGTTTTCAGGGGGTGCATTTCATCTCAGACCTCCCATTACAGAAGTTATTAGTTTTATGTGACCATAGCTTTATGCTAGATAAGCTCACTTTTCCACTCTTTGAATCCTGCTGACTCTGTAGAGCTTAGGTTTCTCATTTTACTTAGTTTCTTTCAGTCATCAGTTGTATCAGCAGACAGTCTTTCATAAAGATAAGGTGTGGCATCTCACAAATACACACTTCTAAAGGTTTCTTTGCTAGCTAATCTTAGTTAAATGTATTATTTTGCCAGTTTTCTTCTCCAGCTGTCTCACTTAGCACAAGCATCCTCTTACAAAGATGCAGAACAGCAAGAACAGCAGTTATATTACCGTACTAATGAAACTGCCCTGATTCAAGAGAATCACAGATTGTATTCTTTGCAAACTGCGGGTATAGCATAAAAGTATCAAAACAGTATAACTAAATGGCCAGCTGACTGCACTGATTACTACCACTTTAAGCATGGCAAGTGTCTTTACCAAACCCCTTTTATCCCATTCCTCTAGGGAGCGATATATGTCTGCTTCATCTTTTCAAAAATTCTTATCGGTTGACATTTATGCAGTGGATATTTAGTCAACTGTGCATGCTTCACACAAAAAATTGCAAAGATAACCAAGTTTGTAGATTCAGAAGTTTCTTTAGATCAGCTTTCCTGAAAAGCATAACATTTTGGGGGAATGATATCAGCTTCCAATTAATTATGTTCGGCTATAAACTCTTTCCTTGCTGTTGTTTACTTTGAGTGATCAGATGTGAAGTTAGGAGAAGTGCACTTCATAATGCTGGTATTGGGAGAAAATCTAGACAAGGGACCATCCATCCTTCCCCCTTATGTTCTAATACTGCATCATTTCTTCCTTCATTTGCATCTCAAAATATTGGAGGGCTGTAGTTATAAAATAAAAAAAAGGGTGGGAACCAGCCCATAGACAGACTTTTATTTTAATCCTGAAGAGTCTTATCCTGTAAGCAGTCCACATATTACAGACCACCAGGCCTTTCATTCCTGTGGCCAGAACATCTTCTCACAGTTCTAGTGTTATTCTGAGTATTTTAATTTTATTATATAAATCTAAGTATGAGATAAAGCACAAGAGGGGTGTACATGGTACAGCTATTACTGCACGCCCTGTGGTGATGTGAGGCATGGCATGAGCCCAAAGTGTGGAGTGCCTTACAATCCTTGGGAATGCTGTAATACCTTAACGATGCACATCCCCATGTGCCTTACACCACTTAGATCATTATCTGTATTCTTATCCAGTATGAATTTAAAATTTAGTAGATTATGAATTTAAAATGTTGTAGTTTATATTTGAAATATGTATGTTTCTGTAGTGTTTTCTAATGTAACAGGGTTCTTACACACATTTTAACTAATCAATTGCTCTGCAGTGTTATTCTTTTAAATTTGGTGGAATTTTATTTTGAATTTTTTTAGAGTAGTCATTTAGGTGACCTTTCTGTCAAATTGGCATGTGCTGTTGTGTCATTCCTTTTGTAAACAAATGCCAACATGACCCAGCACCTCTTTTACTTTTAATTTTATAAGAAAGTAAACATTTTGTAGTTAGCCTGATCATATTATTTTTATCAGTATCACATGAATTTCATTTGTATGAGTAGTCACAATAACAGTAGATTTATGACTTCTAGGATCATTATTAGAAGTAATTGCATAAATAATTCGGAACTAAGGAGCAACTTAAACGTTAAACTTCTAGTTGGATATTTTGGATGTTCAGTTATTACTTCGTTGCAGCCTCACACCTTGCTGTTTAGAGTGGTGTATTTCTATTTTATTTTTTAGTACTCTGAGTTTAATATTTAGTAGTAATTGTGATAATAATATGTTTTGTAATATATTGTAATCTTAAATCATTTTTCTACCCATTTTAACTAATTGATTGCCATGGAGAGTTATAACTTTTATCTGTATATACTTTTGGTATGAAATTTTCCGTATCATTTAAGAAAACCTTCTGTAATACTGTTGTGTGCTATTGCCATACCTCTCAGCTGTCCAGATTTTCAACAAATGTTCAGATTGTTGCCTCATATTTTTGGCCTGTTTCTCATAAAATTGCAGTTTTCTGGAAAATTTGCAGTGAATCATTGAGGACTGAAGTCAGAAAATAATAGCAGACACTTGAGCATCAGACTTCATATCCTTCAGAAAATTCATGCTAATGTAAAACCTGTTGTTCTATCAACTTTCTAAGTTTGTACGAACAGTATTTAAAAGTGTCCCTATTTTTAGGCCTTTGTCACCTCTGTTGTTTGTGGCTTTGTCAGATTTCTTGATCTAAGAGGTCGAGAGGTATGGCTGTTGCCCAGCTCCATTTGGAAGCCTCTGCCAGTACTACAAAGTGCTACATTAGGAAGGTTTGTGGTCTAGACTCCTGTGGTGTGGGAATGTGGCCTACACGCTTCTAAGCTGGGAATTTCTGGTAAAGGCTTATTGTGCCTGTTATTCTAAGTGACTTGGTTCTGGATTAAGCTCTTGGGTTCTAGACCAGTTATTTCACACTAGGAAGGTTTGTGGTCTATACTCTTGTGGGACTAGTCTACTGAACTGACGTTTTATTTAAACTATTTTTTGCTGTTGGGACTGCAATGTTCTACACTTTAAATTTCTAGTAATTCTGCATTTTATAGCATGGGCTAGATTCAGGCTTGCTAAATCTAGACTGTTTGGTATCATTTGAACTCTAAAACCAGCTGAAAAGTAAGTATTTTTAATGCCTACATTCCACTTTGAGAACAGTGTTCTACTCAATTATTGCTTTATTTAAAATATGTTTTGCTGTTGTGACTGTGATTTTATGCACTTTGAATTTCTACTACCTCTGTATTTTATCAGACTTGCTGAAGCTAGACTGTTTGATATCACTTAAGCACTAAAACCAGCTTTTCACTGAGATACTGAAAGATCTGAGGCATCCCTTGCTTCCAACTAACTATAAGTGCCTGTTTTTGCTGTTATATTGCACTTTTAATTTGTATTTACATTCTACCGTCTGTTTGAATTGTCTGAACTGTTTTTTTGTCACATTATACTGTATACTGTACTAGTTCAGCTGTAGCATAGCCCAGTTCCAAGTTTGCTGTTTCTGGATCTGTTTTGTAACTTCTGAGCATCATATTCAAGCCATCTTTATTGGAGAAGGCCCTTCTGCACCCTTGTGGGAGGAGAATGCTGTCTAGGTCCTATCTAATTGAGGGTGATTGAACTAGAGCTCAGAGAGAACATTCTTATTAGCTAATTTGACTTAAAAAGGTTATTTCTTGTTTTATTTACTCCACACATTTGCGCTTGCTTACATTTTGAGCATCATCGTGCACTGCCGCTTAGCAGTGGTTACCATTGGTATTATAGATGCAAATGTTTTACTTGTTAAATTTTCCCTTAGCACTTTGCTTGTGGTCCTCCAGAGGTTTTTCACTGCCCTGCACTACTGTCAGGTGTAACACTAAGCTTACCCTCAGAGGTCCCAACACATGTTTCACCCACTAGCCATTCCTGACCATATAAATTTACCTAACACTATGGATGGACAATTTTTGACAGCTCCTCCAGTCAGCTTGGTCAACATGGACATACTGAGGCAGTGTAGCAATTGCCTCATGTTCACTGACAACCCTCTACTCCTAGTCCACACAAACTCAACATGTGAGAGATGCAACTATATTAAGGACCATGAATCCATGCTGTCATACACACCAGTCAGTACATATGACAATGAGTGGGTTGTCAGCATGAACACCTTATCTCCTACTCCACCCAAACCCACATCACACATACCTACATATGCGGAGGTCCTCACTAAAAACATGCCTAAACACCAGAGACCTCCCAAACACAAACACAAGCATGCTACATATAATACTTCCTCAGCAGAACACACTACACATAATAACTCATGCACCGGTGTCTCACCTGTCAATTCCTTAAGGAATAACACAAAACCAAACATATTAGTCATAGGTGATTCCATTGTGAGACACACACATGTCCATCTTACCAGGCTGGATAAGGAAAAGTTCACAATCCGCTGTGTATCAGATGTCATGATCCACCATATCACACATGGACTCAAGTCTCTCAACAACGCATACTTTTATGACTCCGTCATAGTTCATGTTAGTGTGAACAACTTGAGACATACCTCTCTGGGCTATGTGAAGAGAGACATGACTGAGTTCTCGAACTGTGTGTCTCAGGCAGGTATGTCCCTAGCCTTAAACAGCATTTTACCTTCAGCTAGGATGATGCCTCAATACGAAAAATGATTGACTTCAATAATTGGCTTAGTTTCTGTTGTCATTCTAAGGGGATCCAATACCTGTCAGCCTGGAATGACATGATCGACTTACCTCAATGCTTTGCCAAAGATGGTCTTCATCTGTCTCTCCTGGGATTTCAACTACTGGCTAAGGCTCTTGCCACCCAATAGTGCCTTTTTAGGCAGTGTCTCAAAGAAAAAATTCCCGACATAATAACTCCATCTAAAAACAACCTCAGGGTTATGCTGCTAAATGCTAGGAGTCTTAACATGAAATTGCACTCACTAGAAGCAGTCCTTACCATGGAAGATGCAGACATTTGTGTAGTCAGAGACCTGGTTCAAGGCTGTGGAGAGCACCCCAGACATAAAGGGCTACACCTCTTTCCACATGTTCAGACCACAAACTGAAGGTTTGAAAACTAAAGGAGGTGGTGTATCAATATTCATTAAAGATAAATACACCTCTAGATTGGTTAAACAGTATGATTCCCTGGGGATACTTCATGTGCAATTAACTGTTGGTAGGACACCTGTTCAAATCATTGCCAATTACAGGACCCCCTCCATGAATCAGGACACCCACTCTGCCAATTTGGATCTGCTTGAGTCTGTCAAGATATATCCAAACATCATGGTTTTGAGTGACTTTAACTACCCATCCATTGACTGGGGAAATTACTTGTGTGCAAGCTTACTTGCCCAAAGGTTCCACAACTTCATTACCTCCAATGCCCTGGACCAGCTGGTTGACACCCCCATAAGGGGTGCAAACATCTTGGCTCTATTGCTTACCAATAAGGGGGACCACTGTAGCACCTCCACTGTTAGGTCCTGCCTTCTGGTGAGATCTGACCACAAATTAGTCTCATTCGAAGTAACTCTCACATCTCACCGCCCTAGCAGCAACTAAACTAACAAGCTTCTCCAAAGCAGATTATAGCTTCTTACGGGATCGGTAAAAAGTAAATGAAAACTCCAGCCATGCTGGAACTTCCAATGAGTGACCTCTCAAACCTCTTGAATCACAGGCACATGGGATATATGCACATGACCCTTATGAACACCAGGTGTTTCAGCTAATTGGCGATTCTGAATGCCCATGACTTGTTTTGTCATTTTAATGAACAATTTCAGGCCAATGAAGCAAAACCCCACTAGCTGTGGCTATGCATATTTCGGCCTTGTTATGACCTCATGGCTGGAGTTTTCATTTAGTTTTTACTGATTGGTTTTTCCTGTGTGACCTTCTCACCCATTGTTTTAGTTTGTTATTTGGGATATTTTGCAGTCACCCTAATAATAATGGACATCAGCTGGGTATAACAGCCCTGTGTTTCTTATGCTTAGTCAAACACTCTACTTGTGCTGTGCTGATGAGGTCATAACAAGGCCGAAATATGCATATCCAGAGTAAGTGGGGTTTGGCTTTATTGGTCTGAAATTGTCCATTAAAATGATGAAACAAGTCATAGGCATTCAGAATCACCAATTAGCTGAAACACCTGGTGTTCATAAGGGTCATTTCCATATGGGTCTATTTTAGAACATTGAAGTTTTAAAACTTTGAATGTTCTAATATCAAACCCTATTCAGCAAATGCTGAAAATATTGAAGCAACAGAAAACTGAATTTTTTTCCTAGGGAAAGAATTCAGTTGTCCGTTTCTGTTGCTTTGGTATTTTCAGTGCTGTGGTGGAAAGTTACGGGTCTGGTTCAGGTAAGCGTGCAATTGAGTGCGGGTTAGGTTAGTTAGGGTTAGGGTGCAGGTTAAGTATGTGTGCGATTGTGTGGATGTGAGTGTTAGGGCGGGTTAGGTGAGTTAGGGTTAGAGCGCGGGTTAGGTATGTGTGCGATTGTGTGAATGTGAGGGTTAGGGCACGTTAGGTGAGTTAGGGTTAGGGCGCGGTTCAGGTAAGTGTGTGATTGTGTGGACATGAGGGTTAGGGTGGGGTAGGTGAGTTAGGGTTAGGGAGTGGGTGAGGTGAGTGTGCGATAGTGACGGACCTTAGGGTTAGGGTTTGGGTTAAGGTAAGTGGTTAGTTAGTGGTGTGTGTATAGTTTAGTGTAGGGTTAGGTGTAAGATTTTAGGTGTATATGTGTGTAGATTGCTGTTTGTTTGGTGTGCTTGTGTTGTGTGTATGTGTTTTGGAACAGCAAATTTTTTCCTTAGGAAAAAATTTGCATTCTGTATGTTTGATGTTTTCAGCTTTTGCTGAATAGGATTCGATATTATAACATTCGAAGTTTTGAAACTTCGATGTTCTAATATAGACCCATTTGCATATATCCCATGTGCCTCTGATTCAAGAGGTTTGAGAGGTCACTCATTGGGAGATCCAGCATGGCTGGACTTTTCATTTAGTTTTTACTGATTGTTTTTTCTGTGTGACCTTCTCACTCATTGTTTTAACTTCTTACGGGATGGTATACATAGCTTAACTGCACCTCCTCCCTCAGATGGAAATGGCAACTATGCTGAGTTCTACATCAATGCTTTAATCAAACATTTGTACAACTGCATTGAATTGGCTGTACCTGATAGGACCAAAACTAAATCCTCAAGGAAGAGCAAACCTGCCTGGTGGACAACTGCCATTAACAGGTTTTAAAATAAGAGGGAGAAATTGGTGTCTAAGAGCAAGAGGGAGTGAGCCCTAAACTGTAAATACCCCCTCTTCAGCTCAAGCAAGCAAATAAAACTTTTTGTGAAGTTCTCCAAAGCAAACTATGAATCCAAATTAGCTTCCTCAACTAAGGGCAACCATAAGGCATTCTTTAGTTACATTCGTAACCTAAAAGGAATGGCCCAGATTTGTGCCAGACTGGTAGTTAATGATACCATGTATACTGAGGCTGTAGACATAGCTAACCTGTTAGCTGCCAGGTTCTGTGAAAACTTCACTCCCCTGTCCCGCCACACATATGCCATGACATTCCTAACACCTGTCCCATATCTTGTATCTTTAAAGAGCAGGTCATAAAAGCACTGTCTAAGGCCAAAAACATAGCATCTATGGGACCTGATAACATCTCAGACTGCATCCTACATGGGTTTCAACAAGAATTAGCAACACCACTGGATAATCTTTTCAATCATAATCTAAGCACCAGCTTCATCCCAGATGAATGGAAAACTGCCACTTTATCTCCTTGCACAAAGGTGGTACTTCTACTGACTGTGGAAACTTTAGACCTATTAGCCTGACTAGCTTTTTCAACAAGGCCATGGAGCGAATCATCATGGACCTTATCAAGAAAGATATAGGTAAACTCCAAACACTTGATCCTACTTAGTTTTGATTTGTCAAAGGGAGATCATGTGTGTTAAACCTGGTGGACTTCTTTGAGACAGTCACCAAGACCCTGGAGAAGGGGAAATCTGTGCATATAGCTTACCTAGACTTAGTCAAGGCTTTTGACACTATCCCCCACTCAGGCATCATTGACAAACTCACCCATCTAGGTATAAACCCTTATATCATTAGATGGGCTCTCTGATAGAACCCATATAGTCAAAATAGGGAAATCAACCTCCAACAACAGACCTGTAAGCAGAGATGTTCCAAAGGGATCAGCCCTGGGACCTCTACTGTCCGGAATCACTAAAGGTCTGTGGCTGACAAAGTTTGCTGATGACCGCAAACTGGGAGTGGTCATAGAATCTCCAAATGATGTCAACATCCTACAAGAGGGTCTTACACAAACAAATGATTGGTGCCAAAGTCATGGCCTTAAACTCAATGAAAAAAGAGGTGTATTATTATCCCTTTCGATAAGAGCAATGTTCCTGCTAACTACCACATCAGTACCAATAACTTAAGTACATACTCAAAGTTATAACCTCCCTATACTCTTCCCTCATCAGGCCAATAATTGAGTACAACCTTTCCAACACCCACAGCAACTGAAGAGACCACAAAGGTTCCTCACAAGGAAAATCCAATGCCTGTCCTGTGTGAATCATCTGAAATCACTGTTACTTTATTCTGTTTCATACAGACTACTCAGAGGTGATCTCTGCCTTGCATATAAGGCAATCTCTCACCCTGCCTTATTGGACATGCATATCCACAAGTCAAATGGTACATGGGTTACTCACTCTAAAGACATTAGCCTGGTATGTGACTTTAATAGAACCTGCTGGAGGGACAGATTTGTCTCCCAAAGGTTACCACACCTTTGGAAAAGACTCACAGTTCATGTCAAACAGTGCACATCATTGGCCATCTTCAAGTGCAATCTGGATGATTGGATGGATAACCATAAATTCACCCTGGTGGCTCCACCTGTGTCCCTCTTGGACAGGGACAATTGGTGCTGATCATGGAAATAGGGGTAGAACTTGGCTAGGCTTGTAAGGGCCCTGGGGCCATTAGCCTAGTAACTTCCTATGATCCTATCATCTAATAATCCAATGAGTACAGATACATGAATGACTCCAGATTAGGAGACTTTTGTATCAGTAGTCCAATGCTTCACAGATATGTATACTGTTTTCCAGGTAGCACAACATTAAAACAACCACAAATAATCATTTTATTTTCAAGTCAAACTGGAAGCACATTGATGTAAACAATTAATGCTTCTCCCATCATTTTTATTTTTTTGAGTTGGTTGAGCTGATGGGTATGTATGCTTGTTACCTTTATTTAATGAGTTTATATGATCATTTTTCTGTGTGTTTAATTTCTGTTTTAATATGTATTTGTATTTATCCAGTGTTTTACCTTTTAGGTTAAACAGGACTTTGTGTGTGTGTGTGTGTGTGTGTGTGTAAAATCAGACTCTTATGTTGGAATGTTTGACTTTTCATTCTTTTTAGGTTGAAAACTACTTTATTTAACAAAGAAGCATTCTTAACATTTAATGCAGTCTGCATGCATAATGCATATTTTTGTTTTATATCAAACATATGATCATATTCCAAATTATATTTAGTACACTCCTCCATTATAGTATTACAAGCTAAACATTCAAGTAACCTAAACAAATTAAGAATTCCCTAATCTTCAATAAGCAAAATGTTCTCTGGTTCATTTCTCAGAAGAAATGCCTTCTGTGCTGAGTCTGCATGTCCTTTCTGTGTTTGCATGGGTTTACTCCAGGTGTTCTGGTTTGCTCCCACATTCTGAAGACATATGCAGTACGATGGTTCACAGGGGCTCTATAAATTGTCCATAGGTGTGATTGCATGCATGCACGATATATAAAAAAGACCTGGCAACTTACTTCTGCTTTCCCCTTTGCCTTGTACACTCTGCAGTTAGTGATTGCTGTCCAAGGGGTCACTCTAGGAGTCAGATGCAACTCATCTGACAGTGAGTGAGTCCTCAATAGGAAGGGAATATAAACATTTCATATAAACAATGCATTAATTTATCATTCACTATAGTCTACCAAAAAGATTATAGTATTAAATTTACTTTCCATGTTTCATTGACTCGCTTCTAATTTATTATTTATTATCTGCAACCAGAGAAAGAAAACTGTCCAATAGTCTTTCTAAAATGGTGCTGACACAGTCTTAAATAGCCTTATTTAGTTAAATCTGTGCCTGACTCAGTTGTCTGCATTGTCCAGATTAATAGATTAATCCACTAATAAAATGTATGTTGTTCATGTTAATTTCTTATGTCTTTAATATTGTCTTTATATACCTTTCAAGCTGCCAACTCCATTTTATTTTCTGTTTTAAGAAATCTGCTTGGCCTGATGTTTTTCTTCTATGTGGGAGACAGACACTTAAATTTTCTAGGCTGCACATTCCATGTGTTTTTCATTGGTTAATTTGCTTCTTGAGTGACACTTAAAAACAGAGGGAATTTCTGGGTTTTTGTCTTTTCAGATAAGACTCAAAGCCAGCAAAAAAGCTACAGGCACTGTTGGTGACTCCCTACTGGGTGAGGAAAGTAAACCTATATTTTTTTGTCTGTGAGTTATTTCACTTTTTTCATTGGTTAATTTGTTTCGTCATCAATACTTAAATAAACAGGGACTGTTTTTGTCTTTTCTGATGAGACTCCAAGCCTGCCGAAATTGCAAGCACTGTTGCTGACTCCTGCTAGTTATTTTTCCCACCAACCTACCCTGCCATTCCTTGATGTGCTTTTTAAACTTGATGATTTTAAGTTGCCCACCCTTACTTTAAAGTGAGCTTTATAAGCTCCTCCCTTTACGCACTGCTGTTTATATCTTGAATTATTTATTTGCCTTTCCTTGTGCTTATTTTGAAAAAAAAATTGCATTTTGCCTCTCATTGTCTGTTCTGCTGAGTTACTTGCTTTGAATTCATTATCTAGCAGTTGGATAAAGCAGTGTATTTTTACAATCTAACAAGAACTTTTCTGTATTTTTGCATCAGGAGGACTGTGGATTTTCTATCTAGTTGCACTAGGTGGTAGTTTTGTCTGTATAGGTTGGAGAAACACACTAGAGATTCCCACATGTAGTTGTTTTATTGGCTGGATAGCTTATTAATTGGCTCTCTTGTTTTTAGTGCCTTTGCCCATTTCTACAAAGTGAAGTACTTTTATTTAATAACCACACTTTTAGAAGCTGTTTAAAGTACTGCTGTATCTGTATCTTAAGTTTATTTGTGGTATTATTTCACTCCGGACACTCCTTTACTTAGACTTTGAGGTAAAAATAGCCTCCAAAGCTAAGGATAGCCATAAGTCATTTTTCAGTTATGTCCACAATCTTAAAGGCAACACACAGCAATGTGCAGAATTAGTTGTAGATGACATTACATATTCTCAGCCAGAAGACATAGCAAATCTGCTGGTTGACAAATTCATCTCAAATTTCTCTTCCCAATCATGCCCAGTTCTCCCCCAAAGAAATACCCTACACCACTCTACTGTCAATTATCACCAAAGAATAGGTTGCCACTGTGCTCTATAAAGCTAAAAACACAGCTTCAATGGGGCCTGATAGTATACCAGGTTGCCTCTTAAACAGTATAAATAAGGACTTATCAGGCCCTTTAGGATATCTATTTAACCACACCCTCTGGACTGTCTTTGGCTTAATAGAGTGGAGAACTGCAACAGTCATTCCTCTGCATAAAGGGGGATCATCTACTGACTCAGGAAATTACAGACCCATATGTTTGATTAGTCATACATGTAAGGCCATGGAAAGAATAATCATGGACCTGATAAATAAAGACATAGGAGACCTCCAAACACTGGACCCAATCTAATTCAGCTCTGTCAAGGACATGTCATGACTACTGAATCTGGTGGATTTTTTAGAGAAAGACATTAAGGCCATGGATGAGGGTAAAATAGTACATACCACCTACCTCAACCTAACCAGGGCATTTGACAGAACTCCCCACTCAGGTAGTATAAATAAACTCACAAAACTGGGCATAAATTCCTATGTCTCCAGATGTATAGCCATTTGGTTCATGGACAGGACACATGTGGTTAAAGGTGGGTGAATCCAGATCCAGCAAGAGGCCAATTAATAGTGGTGTGCCCACAGTGCTCAGTACTGAGACCAGCCCTGTTTGGCAGATGCTTCTCTGAAGTCAAGGCAAATGTGGAAGGCTTCTGGATGAAAGGTTTGCTGATGAGTGCAAGCTGGGGGCAATCATTGAATCCCCCAACAATGTAGATATCCTTCAGTGTGGTCAAGATCAGACAAATGATTGGTGCCAGAACCATGGCCCAACATCAACAGTGCACCCCTTAGAGTAGACTCAGAGGTGAGAGATCTAGGTACACAGATAGACAGTAACCTGAACTTTGACTGCCATCTGTCCACAATGGTGAGGAAATCCTTTTATGTGGCACAAATTATAAGTAAAGGTATGGCATCTAGATCCAAGGAAGGGATAGTCCCTCTATACCCAGCCCTCATTAGACCAATAATCAAGTGCAGTACACCATTTGGCAAGTTCTTGACTAGGCACTTACAGCAGCTGGAGTAACTTCAGAGGTTTCTCATGAAGAAAATACAGGGTGTAAACTACATGATCTATGTGGCTAACCTAAAAGTCCTATCACTTTACTCTTCTGCTGATTATTATTAAAGAGTGACCTATGCCTGACTTATAAGGCACTCACAAATCCAGCCCTGATGGGAGTGCTACACATCTGCAACGCAAATAGCATGAGGGTCACCCAATCTAGAGATCTGAACATAGTGACTCAAACAAAACATGCTAGAGAGACAGATATGTGTCTCAGAGACTGACCCTTCTTTGGAAGAGGCTGCCTATTCACATTAAGTAGAGCTTTTCCCTGACCCTCTTCTAATGCAATTTGGAGTAATGGCTGGCAAATCAGAAAGTCACACTTGGAGTAATTCTTACATCCCTTATGGACAGAGGCAATCTGTAAGATACTTAATGCACAGGCACAAATACATGCTGTCTTCTTATCTCTAGGGGTCATATATTGAGTAAAATTGTGTTATATCAGCTAGGCTTGTCCCTACAAGGCTGTTAGCCTAGTAATCTCAAACAATTATGAACACTACCTGGATACACTCAAAAATAATTATTTATTCACATCTGTGAAGAAATAATTCTTTTTGGAGTGTGTCCAGGCTGTGTTCATACTTTTTTGTTATTTTCCAAGTTTGTTTTGTGTTTTTATAGTAGCCTAGCAATTCCTATGAACCTATGAGCCAATCCATTTTATACATATCACTATCAAAAATGTATACAGGCCTCCTTTCCAAAAATCGAATTGTAACCATGGTAACTATCTACTCACACCTTTTTGTCAAGTATCCCATTATTCTCTTTCTTCCATTACTCTTACATTCTCTGTAATCATTATTACAGCATTAAAATCCAAAATATTGTTCTGTTTCCATGTTCTTATTACTTTTTCCTTTCCTTTGAGAAAGTTCCATCATACCATTAGATACTTTTCCCTCTTAACAGAGGCTGAGAAAATGCTCTTTTTTTATGTAAGCATAAGATCCATTCTGTTACTTCTGCTACTTACTTTCTTATTCTTATTTTTTTTCTAGGCCCCACATTCCCAAAAGATAGCCATACTAGTATCCCATTACTTGGCTGCGTCTACCCATTTAATAATAACACTCTGTCCAAACCTATCAATGTGCATACGGTTGTATTCTTTACTTTTACAATGATCACAGAGATTTGGATTTTAATTTCAAATACAATGAAAAAATTTTACAGCAAAATCACCAAAAAATACACTTTTGATAAGCTTGAAATTCATATTTATTGAAAATGCATCTGAAAACAACTGAAAACCCATTTCACTGCAAGAAATGTGCTGGGATTTGTTGTTAAATTGCATACACAAGGTGCAGGGTTTGAGTCTCACAAGGGATAATTGGCTAAGCTTAAAATGGCTCACAAGGCACAAGGGCAGTTAGCTTAGTACTAATCTATGAACCTATGAACCTATACAGGGAAGTACTAATCTACAGCTATGTGAAAGGGTGTAGAAATTCAAAAACCAAAAGGGCAACATTTACCAACAGCTTCGTACAGCCCACTGTCCACAACTGCCTGTTTTTAGGGGCAATCCAGGAACACTGCCTGGTGAAGTGACTTGGCCAGAGTGACACAGCAGACAAATGAAGGCTGAAGGAATCAAACCCTGCACTACAAGAATCAGTTCACTAACAGTTCATATCTTTACTCATCTGCACTAAGACCAAGCCAAACAGATGTAACCCAATGCTACGTATTTCACAACAGTGCACCTACAATAAATACATAAATAAATAGAACAAGTTAAATTAAAACTGCAGTCATAGCATTGAACTCATAGATTTCATGACATTGTTTCCTAGGATGATGCTCCTCTTTACTACAAATAATTCCTTACTATCTTCCCTTACACCATAACTACTCAGTGAGGCTGGAAGTAGTTTAGTAGACCGATTAAGCCTGTGTTAGGGCAAGAAGACAATTTAAAACGCGGGCACTGTGATAAAAGTGAAGACTCGAGTCCATCCATGTGTCTAACTGCTTTTTGAATAGATATAATAAATTGATTGGAGAATGAGTAATGGTAACCTGTTGTACAGTTGAACTGTAGATTGGCTTAAATATCTGATTCTCAGTACAGTTCTACTTTTAGTAAATCTGTAAGTACAACTTATTTCAAAAGTAGACTTGCTTGACTCCAGTAACTCAATATTTAATACAAAATAAAGCTCTTTGTTCATTAATGCTTTATAGGTAAACACAGTTTTCCCCTCATCTGGAACTGATAGAAAAATAGTTAGGCTCTCAAGTCTAGAGTAATATGAATTATCATTAATCTTTGGAATGCTCTTTCTGAACTTATGTTGTATATCTTCAAGTAGTAGTAAATCACGACCATATAAACAAAACAACAAATTGTATTTTATAATCAGGCAAATGTAAACTGTGAACAGTTTCTGGCAAACATCTTTATTCCCTAGATCAAATTTCCTGAGAATTAAACGAATAATTTGGATAGATTTATTTTTTTTTTATTTTCTGACCATGAGACCTGAATTTAAATGTATTATTAACAATAGCCAGGATCTGTAAATCAGTAGGCCCTAATTTTGCATTTGATGTGATACAGACTTTACCAGTATAGTATATAAAACACTACATTTATGCTCATTAACTTTTCATCCATTTTGCTTCAACCACAGAGCAAATTGACTCAAGTACTAATTAAATATAGCAATATCTTGAGGAGACATACCCAAGCACCCAATTTTTATATCATCTATGTACTTGCATTTATAGGCACAGACACACACACTCATATACACATAAACACATGACCAGTTACAGCTCCATATGTGACTGCAAACACTCAGCTGTTTGCTTGCAATTAAAATAGTAAACAAATGCATAAATAATGCACAAGATGTGTGCATTATTCACTACTACTCACTGCTGTGAAAACCATACAGTGCAACCTACTGCATCCTCATGACCCAAAAATCAGGAACAGATTTTAAATATCTATCTTATATACTTAAGCTGTTAGAATAACAAGCCACAACAAGCTTTTCATTACTATGTATTTTCTGAAGGCTATAAAGTGAGAAAATCACACAAGTACTTCATAACAATTTGCCAAAAAGTCACAAACTTTACATAGAACAGACCAAAATGCTTCTCAGCTTCTTTGCTCAAGAATTCTGAACAAAACTAGAAGGAATGGGGGGGCAAAGGCTCAAAATGGGATACATTTTAAATGTTAATTTCTTTTATCTATTAAAATATGTAACCCCTGGGCAAACTGTCACTTTTCAGGGATGATTCAGGAGCACATTCTGAGTAACTAACTCTAAAGACACAGAACAGACAAATGGAGGTAGAAAAATTAAAACTCCTAACTAATTTTGATTACAGTGAACGGTTTGTCAACAGCTCAAAGCCTTAAGGTCCAGATAATTCTAAGAAAGTTACTTAATCAGGCAATTCTTTAAAAACAAACATCATTTTCTATGTGTAACCAGAACAGAAAATGATTTTCTTAATAAAAAAAAAAAAAAAAGTAAAACTGTCAATTGGCGTTAGTCTTTACTGGTTATCACTACTGAACTGAGCAACACACATGCGCACACACACACACACACACACAAAATTGCCTTTCTTTCTGCATCTTGTAATGGTTCCATTTCCTTGCCTTTCTTCCAAAAAATAATTACTTCAATAAATAAATACTGAGGGAGGAGCATGATTCAGGGGACTAATACCTGACAGGAAGAGAGCCTATTAATTTACAATACCTGTGCTTATACTGTGGGAGGAGGAAGATTCAGAGAGCTAATGCTGCTGGAGGGAGGCAGTCTATGCACATACGTACAATACCAACACTTAGAAAAATGCATGAATACTATGATTCACTCTACATTTAAGCCGAGGAAGAGTCTTCCTGGAGCCTTTCTAACATCAGCCAAGCAGTAAAACAGAGCAGTAGCAAGGCTAATTAACTGAGGACAAGTTAAGAGTGAGACAGTCTTTGTGTAATGTTTATAGGCCCTAGGCAGCTGCCTTGGTTGCCTTGTGCTGGATCTGGCCATGCTGCAAACAATCTCTTAATGACAGGCCATTGTGAAGTTGGAATGTTTACCACATTTGTTTCTTTTATCACCCCCATCAACTTTCTACAATCATTTCTATCTCCTTGATGAAGGTTGGACTTCAGAGACACCTCCTCACAGCCCATCACTTCTCCATTTCTCAAATTATTTCTCAGTATTTTATTTCACTCTTTTTGCCCTTCTTGTTGTGTTTAACTTTATATCATGCCTCCAGGTTCCTACTGGAAGAATATTCTTTTGCCAATGTTCTTGCTATTTTACCTTACAATTCTTTGGTTAGAACCTTTTTAATGCACCAAACAGTGATTAACCCCCTCTCTGTCATTCTGTTCCCCAAAAGACTGCCATCAGATCTTTCCTTCTTAACTATTTTACTCATTTTTTTTTCCGTAGATACAGACTTCTTCAGGAATGGAATATTTTTTTTCAAAACTATTAACAGATTGGTCTTAAATAGCATTATATAGCTGATACAGCCATTTCACCTATCTGCCTCAGCAAAACTATATTGTCTTAGGACATTTATTATCCCAAATAAAATTTCACATCCATTTTTTTCACTTTTACTAGTTTATCTCTTTCCAGTAGTTTTGAAAAGGCTTCTCGTAGATACAAAAAGTTAGGTAAAACATGCCATTTCAAAATTTAAATTCTTTGGTCTAATTCTTCTTCTTCTTCTTCTTTCGACTTTTCCCGGTTGGGGGTCGCCACAGTGGATCACCTTGTCCGCACATTAATTGGCAGTGGAGTTTTACAGTGTCGAGTTGCCAGCCCGGCGCCCAACCTTCCACAGAAGGCACACTCACATGCACACCTAGGGCCAATTTAGAGTATCCAATCCACCTGCAGCATGTCTTTGGGATGTGGGAGGAAACCGGAGCACCCGGAGGAAACCCACGCGACCACAGGGAGGACATGCAGACTCCGCACAGAAGGCACCCCAGCTGAGGATCGACCGGAGAACCTCTTGCTGTGAGGTGGCAATGCTAACCACTGCACCACCGTGGCCGCCCTTATTCTTTGGTCTAATTCTAATTTTAAATATTTCTGTTTATGAAGATTACTCCCATTTTTAAGCTTCCTGGAAAGATTGTTTTTCTGCCCCTCATATATATATATATATATATATATATATATATATATATATATATATATATATATATATATATTCATCAACAAAATTCCCAAGTATTAGATTTTATCCTGCATTCCAGTTTGTGGGTGTGCATTTTTTTGCCACTTATAAAGTATTACCTTAGTGTTTTTCTGTATTAACCATAAATTTCCCCCAATAATTCAACCTGCTAATTAAATTTCCTGAATGTGCTGTATGGTTAACCAGGATTATATAATATCATCACCATCATACAATGCTAACTGTAGTTCTATATACCGCCATTTATACCTTTGTATTCTGTAGTTCCTGGTTTCAGTCGCCAAAGGATCTTAATATGATGCAAATAATAAATGGGATAGGGAACAACACTGACATGTCCGTAGTCAGTGAACACTTTTCTGATAAATTTACCATTATCTTAATGTGTCTATTAGAACACTGATAAATACTGTCTAACAATATAACAAATTACTCTGGAATTCACATATCTTTCAAAGTTTCAAATAATAAATGCTGTTCAGCTATATTGAAAGCTTTTTCAGCATCTGACTTCATCAAGAAGACTGGATTTTCTTTATCTGCACATATTATATTATCAATAATGTTCTAACTATATTTTTAAATGTATTTCTTTCCCTATAAATTCAGCGTGCTGAATAACATGACATCCTGTTAGCCAATATAGTTATAAAAATCTTATAATCCAAGATTGTAACTGCTCTGTATTTGCTTGGATTCAATGGATTCTTTCCCTCATTCATGAGTACCTTAGTGCACTCTGTTTTCCACAAATCCAGTGTCTGCTTTTCTGTCATTATTTTAATTTATAATTTCTATCCAGATCATTAATCGTTTCCCTCCACCTACCTCCTAGTTGTTGCATTACAATCTTACTATCTTCCATTTCTGGTAGCTCATTTTTATTTTCCTTAATGATTTTTTTTTATCCATTGGTCCTAGTTCTTCCTTTCCTTTGTAAATAATGTAATTTATTTAATGGTCTCTCTCTCTTCCATGGTTTGCCATTTCCTTCTGCCTAGCTGTATTTTTCCATCTCTACTATTTAAATATTACCTTTCACCTTTTCCCATTCTGTTTCTATATTTCTCTCATAGTTTCTATCCATTGTTTATATTTCTTATATCTTGGATAGTAAGTTGGAAATCTCCAACAATGATCTTTTCTCTAACTTGGGACAAAGTATGATTTTATTCCTACATATGCACAATCAGAAAAAAAAGTATAGGCCCCACTTTATATTTTGTTAGCATATTCTTTATTTTCCTGAGTTATATATCCCTTAACTATTTAAGAACATTTACCATACTTAGTTGCATAAAAAATATAATCACTTCCATCCTTTCTATTTTTTACTTTCCTTACAGCCGCTGTACCCAAATGATCTAGTAGGTGAGAGCATGTTTTTGCTGTGTTTGCTATTCTCACTTTACACTTTCTGTCATCCACTTCGGTATAGCTAAATATCATATTCTAATCTTATTGTTATTAAAACCCCATTATTAAATCAACAGATGTCTAACAAAACTGTACTCACTGTTTACATCTTACTTCTCGAGGGATATAAACAGAGGTCACCACTGGTTTATGTCCTTGGAATTGTCCCTTAATAGTTACATACCATCCCTCTTAGCCTCTGACCGTTTGCACTTAGGGGACGCTGTCTCTCTTTTAGTATAACACTTTCTATGACTAACCCTTACATAAACATAGCTATGTTCAAGCTCAAACTCCTTCGTTCCTAACTTGCGAAACCACGTAGAGAATTATGAACGGTTCACCAGTCATAACTTGTTTATTATGTGTTTGAGTCGTGGATGTCAAGACATTCACCTCGAGAGTGACGTTGGGGCTCTTTGAAGCTGAGTATTTGGCTTTAGTGAGCACCACCAGGACTTGCTCCTTGTTAATAGTTGAGGGTTATGTTAGTAGGTATTTTATGGGGTGAGGCAGAAAGGGAGTGGGGGTGAAGTTTGAGCTGAATTTGTCAGCCAGCAAATTTGCTGTCTGTTTGCTTAGTGAATGTGGCACCCTTGACTACCAGTTTAGTACGCCAATGTATGCTGACTTTGAGCAGTCAGACATAGCTGTAGAAGACCTTATGGTTGTCTTTAGCCTGTGAGGCTATTTTGACCTCATAATCTGGCTTTTTGGACTGAATTAGTCCTCTTGGTTACTTGTTTAGTTTAATTAGACAGTTCCTATCACTATGTAGAGGGATGAATTCCTGATTACATCCCAGGAATCTGGGAGTCAATGAGTGACACCAACACTGGAGGAGCTGGGCTTGTGATATAGCCGTGATGGAGCTATTCTTGGTTCCCTCTTGGGGAAAAGGGAGAGGTATGTGGGCTGGGGGTGCTTTTAACTGCCATGTTGCTACTGTTTACCAGAAAGCACAGCAGGCTGCACCCCATATCTAAGTGGGACAGGACCACAGTGGAGGTGATGTGCAATAGCAGAGCCAGGACATAACCTCATGTTTCCCAGTGCATACTCCTGGAGGGTGGAACCCTTGATTAGGCACATTATTATTACGGAGATGTGACAATCTCCTCTAAAAGTTCATACACCAGCAAGAAAACCTGAAACTAATATGGTGAGGGTGTGGCTTAGTATACTGCCCATTCACAGTATAACAGTCTGTCCTCAGTTATTACAACCCACACCCTTGGTGACTATAGGGAAATGAATGGGATAATTGGATAATTATAGAGGAAAGCTGTGGGTCAAGGGAGAGTGGAGGAAAAAAAATATTCTTTCTAACTTTATGTCTCAAATAGATCCTTCCACCTTACTATTAAGCATATTAGAAATACATATGCTCATTGCTGAGGAAATTATTAATCTCAGCTACTGAGGTTGTGGTATGTTTGTATTTATAAATGAGATGGGAACATATCTCATTGAAGGTGGTTTTGGTGAACGCAAATAAAAAAAAACACTTTCATCTACAGTGGAGACTGCCTTTTTCTCCATTGCTGAGTGACCTCTAAATTAGCATATATAATTCCAGGATGGTGTGGTATCCCCCTACATAGGAGTGCAGATGGGCTTGCCACCTTGCAAAAATGTTTTTTCTAATGTTTACTGAATGTAGTTTCAGCAAATGGCTTTCATTTTCCAAATACCTAGTCATACCTCACACTCACTTCCTTACTTTTATCAATTTTTCTTTCCTGGCTTTCTCCCTAAATATACCATAAGCCTGTGTTTCTTTTACTTTGTATTTCAATTCCTGTTTGTATTATATTAACTTACCTTTAATTTCTTTATAAACAGGCTAGAATTTTTCTAACCTTAAATCATTGTCATAGAACCTGTATCTATTCTTAACCAATGTTTTCATATTATGATTAATTTTGTCTCTTTATTTAAACTGTAGATCTGCTTTTGTATTTTTTTTAAAGACTGTAAAATTATTGTTGTTAATATGTTTTGTAAAACGTTTGAGCTTTTCTCCTGGGCCTCCCCATAAAATGGGCTCCTACCCAGTCAGACTTTCCTGATAATCAAATATCAATAAGCAAATAAATACATTTTATTTCTGATCGCTGAACCTGCCTTTGGCAGTTCTACATGAATCCAGTGAGAATGCATCCTTTCTATTGATGTTTAGGCTATATGCAATGAAGAATACATTTTTATGGATTTCTATCATTGATTATTTTTGCAACTTGTATATTGATTTGTTTTTCATTTCTTTGCATTTCACATAATTTAAATTTCTTCTCCAAATTTTCTTAATTTCTTTCCTTTTATTTATGTGAGCTTTTATTCTCCTTTTATGCTATTACTTTAAATAAAGAAGACTCTTAACTCGTTTATCATCATCAGTAAGACCTATGAGCCACTAACTGAAAATGGAGAGATGTATCCTATCTGTAGAAGGAAAGAGAATAGCACAGGAGCACGTGTACTTAAGGCCATGTAAGGTTAATAAATTATAACATTTAGTTAGTAAGTTAGTTAGTAAGTAAGTTATCTTTATTTGCCAGCAAAGTCCAACTGGTATTGATCTTATTTTCAGCAAAGGTCCAGGGAGAAAAGCTCCATAGTATATATCCTAAATAGGTTTATACTGCACTGTGAAAGCTCAAAAGAGGGAAACACCCATGTTCTATTTTCTTTCATCTGCTTGTAATAGCTTTCTTTACAATCAAGCACAAAACAAAGTAGCACTGATTCTAGAAAGTTGCTACAGTGATCTTGACTGACCAAACTTGGTGTATATGGCAGTGGGCTGTAGCACCGAACCCTACTGTTCCACCTTGCAAATACCCTTGTAGCAATCATAATTAATGTTGGATGGGGAAGCCACATTACATGCTCAGTGTTTAGTCACCTTTATCATGATTTCCTCTCACATTTAAACTAACAGTCTATTTTATTCAGCCTGCAAATTACCCTTTATAAGTAACCTTATAATGTGACATATTTTGGATTATTTTTTTTGGGATTTGCAAGCTGCCACTTTCACTTTTCAGCCACACATAATGCTGCCAATCAGAAGATGATTTCACAAGGCTGGCAACAGTGATATAACTTTTCAGTTGATGGCATATTTTGTTTAGATGAATATTTGCTGTTGTTTTATTTATGATTCCAGAAACGTAATCCAAATAAATGTGCATACCTAAAATGGATCTTTTTTTTTATCTAAGAACTGTAAATATTTGACAACATTTAGCAAGCTATGTTTTTCCATTTGTCATCAGTTAGTGAATGCCTTATTCACTTGCCTTATGCCTACCCTGTGAAGAAAGATGGCAAGTGTACAACTGTTTAATTATTTATTTGTCTTATGTTTATACCTCAATCCTACCAGTCCTCATCGATAACAAATGTTCTTTTTGTGTTGGGTTATTCCCCCAACTTTCAGTATTATTCCTACACCAACACTTTCAGTCAAGCTTGTTTCAGAGTTTGGTTAGACCACAGCTGAAGATAAAAATGGAATAATCCACGTCAGGAAATAAATCACTTGCAGCTTCACAGTAGTGCCCTTTATAAAACCAAAAGTTGTAACTGTGATCTAGTAGTCAAGGTAGGAAACGGTTCACTTGCAGTTTCACACCACTTCATTAAACAAGAATAAGCACTTTCGCAATCTAAGTCAGCTGATCGCTTCTTCAGACTCATAAAAACAGTTAAAACATTGGTATTTAACATATGATTCAACCAATGAAAACACATATAGAACTATGACATATACTAATTAAAATTGCATACATCAGTACATTAATTTGCCTTATATTCTGCATAAGATGAAATAAAATATATATATAACAGGCACATTTTATGTAATAATCCATATTACTTAATGTTTTTTTTTAGTGGTCTGGATTTTAAAAAAGGTTTCAAGGAAACAGCATTGTTCAACCCAGGAGACCTATCTGCCTGAAGTAATAAAATCCATCTTTGTTCTGCTTCCTCTACCTTATTCCTTATATCACCTCTCCTCTTACTTTTATTTATTATTTCTAAAACCATGAAATTAAAAATATGTTTCCTATCTTCTTCTTCCACATGTTTTGCTAAAGCACTTGTGCTTTTCCGTTTCCTACCTTGAGTACTACATCTCGGTTACACTTTTGGTTTTATAAAGGGCACTACTGTGAAGCTGCAAGTGATTTATTTCCTGACGTGGATTATTCTATTTTTATCTTCAGCTGTGGTCTAACCATTGGTCTTTTCATTTTTTTTTCGCTTGAGGTCTATACCAGGCGTTTATCCAGCTTTTGTTTTCTTTCACGTGTTTCTTGGACTGTATTTAAAATCTGGGACATGGCTGAAGGTAATGACAACAATAAGAATCAATGTGAACGACTAGTTGGACTACTACATATATACTCCAACCCCTTGATGCTAAACCCTATTTTTCCAGTGAATGGAAGAGAACAAGTGGACTATGATACGCATAAGAAGTTCACTGAACTGTATAGAGATCTGGAGAATAAGTTATATAGCTTTAAAAGGCTACAGTGGCAAAGGTTTCATCTAGAAGCATCATTAAAATATAAAATAGTGCCGAGAGGTCTCAGAGTATTAAATATGCCTACTTATGGTGAGACCTACCCTGAATTACTTCAAAAATGGCAGAACTTAAATTTACAGCTTAGCTATGATTATATGCATTTGCTTATAGAATTTTTTAAACCACAAGAAAAAGAGCTAGCCAATGAGATAAAGAGGCTACAAGAACAACTGACTAATAATTTTCCTATAAAGGTACTAGGCAGTAAATTAGATGAACTTGCTGGCAATATACAGGGCTATGATAAGAGGTTGCACAATCCTAAAACTAAAAAATTGCAAAGGGACCTCAATGACTTTCAATGTAAAGAGGTATTTTCGTGGCCAAGAAGAACAGCTGTGAGTACAGAAAATGTAGAAAAAATGACTACAGTACAGATTTCTGAAAATTCAAATATGCATAGTACTGCCCCTTTAAATCAGAATCCCTGTGAGAACAGTGATGTCAGCACAGAGAGAGTATGTATAGAACCTCCCACATTTGAAAATGATGGAATGGCAAAAGAAACTTTCCAAATGGCTTGCACTAACAGAAGGATGGATTCCAGTGTTAATTCTGATTCAGTAGCTTTTTTGGAGCAAAAGGAAGCTACACAAACCTCAATCCTTCCATTTGTGTTAAAGAAGGCACTGCCAATAAGGGACAGGTCGAGCAGCAGGAATCGAAGAGGGATAGCATGATTACAGCAGAGAGAACGAGTGACTCCTGCATATATGAACACCAGGAGCAAGAACCAACAAAAAATTTGGTAATTAATATATCTAGCTTTTCTTTAACTGATGCACAAGCCTTGTTGTTAAATAGAGGCCTGAACTTTATTCCAGCACAGAAAACAGTATTAACTGATTTATTAAAAGAGCTGAAGTTATTTTCTCGTAACCTAACACTTCAAACCACGTTAAAAAGAAATGTATTTGATAATATGTTTAAACAACCTAGTGCCTTTGTACCCAAGATACATCCCACGGTTGAAACTTTCACTAATGTGTGCGAGCATGAAATTAGAGAGATGCATGCTAAAAATCTTCCACCTAGATTTTATAACTTGAGTAAATCAGAAATTGAAGCACTGTCAGAACTAAAGGATTCTCACAGCATTGAAACTAGGCCCGCTAACAAGGGGGGCAGTGTAGTAGTAATGGATAAGGTTTTTTATTACAAGAAAATGATGGAACTTTTGAATGATACAGATACTTATGTTGAACTAAATGAGAGACAAGTACAAGGTATAATTGATAGGATATCTGTATATATTTTTGACTTATTGATTACTAATTATGTATCAGAGGAATTGTTTGACTACTTTCAGATAGAACATCCAACTATACCCATTATTTATGGTCTACCTAAAATTCACAAAGACATCACACAGCCCCCTATGAGACCTATTATATCCAGTAAAGGATGGGCCACAGAAGCCATCTCAATTTATATTGAACAAAATTTACAAATAGTCCTAAAATCATGTGAGACTATACTAAGGGATACAAAGGCATTTCTGTGACTGTTATATAATAAGACCAGGAATATTAATAGAAATGATATGTTTGTGACAGTGGATGTCACTTCACTGTTCACAGTGATACCGAATAAATGGGGTATTGAGAAAATATGTGATATTCTGACCTTGAAACAAGTTTTTCAAAGCACTAAGATTAATTTGATATGTGAGTTGCTTGATATTGTCCTAGAAAATAATGTCTTTATATTCAATGACAAGTTTTATCTACAGAAAGTTGGTGTAGCAATGGGCACGGCTTGTGCTAACAGCTACGCCAATGTAGCATTGGCTGCATGGGAAAAAGATCATGTATTAAGTGCTAGTAATAAATATGCTGGCAAAATTGTATGGTATATACATTTTGTGGATGATGTCTTCCTGTTATGGGATGGTACTAGTGAAGAGTTGCAAGAGATAGTGGAGTACTTACATAGCACCACTGAATTTTTAAGATTCACTAGTCAACATTCCAGGGAATCTATTGAGTTCCTAGATGTTTTGGTTAAGAAGACAGCGTTAGATGAACTTACAACAGGGATGTATAGAAAATCTACATGGAGAAATAGTATCTTACATAAGACTAGTATGCATCCAACATTTGTACATAAAAATGTAGTGAAAGGACAATATATGAGAATAAGCTGCTTAAATAATACAGATGAAGGCTTTGTGAAGACAATGACTATATTAGAGAAAGACTTCTTAAACAGAGGTTATAGTAAGAAAGACATAAATGAAAGCTCTAAATATACCATTGAAAATAGGGATGGGAGATGTAAACCACTCTTCTCAAATACTATAGAAGATGTTAAAAGCAAGGAAGGTCATGATTTTAAAGTTAGATTTCCTGTAACTTATTCAAGTGACATCAGAAGGTTCTGTAATATTTTTGAGAATAATTGGAACGTTTTATTGTCGGATCCTGACTTGAGAGAATTGTTAGAAGATAGACCCAGCTTTTCTTTTAGAAATAAGAGATCCTTAAAAAGGCAACTCTGTTATAAATCCAGAAACAATGAAAGAATTATCCTATCTGATAGGCAGGGGACTTTTCCTTGCAGAAATTGTACAGCATGTGACTATTTATATAATAAATCTACATATAAACATCCTACACTAGGATTTATAATTGATATAGATTTTTATGCTGACTGCAGAACACAAAATTTGGTTTATTTCAGCTTCTGCACTGTCTGTCATGCCTTTTATATAGGCAAAACCAATAGGTGTCTAAAGGGAACGTATCCTTGAACACCTTAGAGATATAAGAAATAAAAGAGACACAAGTGCTTTAGCAAAACATGTGGAAGAAGAAGATATGAAACATATTTTTAATTTCATGGTTTTAGAAATAATAAATAAAAGTAAGAGGAGAGGTGATATAAGGAATAAGGTAGAGGAAACAGAACAAAGATGGATTTTATTACTTCAGGCAGATAGGTCTCCTGGATTGAACAATGCTGTTTCCTTGAAACCTTTTTTAAAATCCAGACCACTAAAAAAAAACATTAAGTAATATGGATTATTACATAAAATGTGTCTGTTATATGTATATTTTATTTCATCTTATCTAGAATATAAGGCAAATTAATGTACTGATGTATGCAATTTTAATTAGTCTATGTCATAGTTCTATATGTGTTTTCATTAGTTGAACCATATTTTAAATACCGATGTTTTAACTGTTTTTATGAGTCTGAAGAAGCGATCAGCTGACTTAGATCGTGAAAGCGCTTACTCTTGTTTAATAAAGTGGTGTGAAACTGCAAGTGAACCGTTTCCTACCTTGACTACTACATCTCAGTTACAACTTTTGGTTTTATAAAGGGCACTACTGTGAAGCTGCAAGTGATTTATTTCCTGGCGTGGATTATTCCATTTTTATCTTCAGCTGTGGTCTAACCATTGGTCTTTTCATTTTTTTCGCTTGAGGTGTATACCAAGCGTTTATCCAGCTTTTGTTTTCTTTCACGTGTTGTTTCAGAGTTTCTCACTTTTGTTGTCCTTTATTATTCCAGTGTTTTGAGTTCATATTGTCACGAGTTTGTATCAACACAACGATTTTTAAGAAAACAACCTCAGAAATCTACAGAACAAAAAAAACACTGCTGTTTTCAAAGGACTGCTGTACATAGTATTTTGTTGTGTCCGAGTTTCCCACTGCTCACCTTGGTCATAAGCTTAGTAAGAAACTATGAAGTTTTGAACAACCTGTATGTGGGACCAAAAGGTTATGCAAAACAAGAAATACAGAAATTCTAGAGGGTATTTGGTTGGAGGCCACTCTGTAGGCCAGGTTATATTATCATTCTCCTTCCCCAGCAGCAACTGATTACCTTTATAAGAATCGCCCATAAGTGCTGAGTACCCTTGATAAAATAAATAAATAAACACATTTATGTAAATAGTCACAGTGGTACGTCATGTACCCCATAGTACCATTATGTTGCCCAGGCTTTTCAATGAAACTTCACCCTGCTGAATATGCTGGCCATTGTCCATCTAATTTCATACTTGGATGTTGGCTCACATAAGGCTCTCCTTACTAAGGATGCACTTCAGCTATTTACGCTGCTGGTACACACAGTGCTTCCCTTTCACTGGTATGACTTGTCAGTGACTGACATGTCATCGCACTTGCACTGTACCCTGATTGTCACTGAGCAGCTTGACATAGTAGTGACAGGAGGCCAATGCCAACCATTGACTTGTGTGACTGGGAAGGGTGGGCTAGTGGAACTGGGAGCTGGTGGGGGCATTTCTTTTTGAGTGCTGGGAATTATTAGTCACCAAGGTTCTTTTAAAATGAAGGCTTGTCTAACTGCATAGCTGTGAGGTAGAGGGAAGTAGGTTCTAGAATGGTTTTCCAGGCATGCATACAGATGATCAGGCAGTTATAATCAAAGGCAAAGCTCTCAACTGTTTTGTCCAAGAGTCAGGGAGAAAGTCACAAAATAATATGGCACAAAGTCTAAAAATCAGCGACAATTTTTAAATATTACTCCAAACTTAATAAAACAACAGGTTTTGCATCAACATACATTTTCCAAAGAATTATAAGTAAGAAACTGTAACATCTGATAATTATTGACAGTTTGTAATACTCAAAAATGTTACCAGATTAAAAAGATTAAGCTTCCCTTGTTATGGTCTATCCTAGCAGTGGCCAGGAAAATAATAACTAGAAATTGGATTTCAGATACACCTCTCAATGAATTTAAAAATGTTATGAATATAATGTGCCATATGGAAATAAGCACAATTAGAATGAGAACAACTAGAAAAACATCATATTATATTGTATGGGATAATTTACAAAATTTGTTAAAAATTCATTTTAGTTTAATTAATTGATCTGATTGTAGTGGATGTCTTTGTAAATACTTTAGTTGTTTTGTTGAATATTATAATAATACCTATTTTTAATTACTTGTATAAAATTGTTATGATATTTTTCTTATATGTTAAAACAATAAACCTGTTTTGAAAAAAAAAATGTTACCAGAAAGTTATATGTTTTATGAAGTCAGGGCAAAAATGTGAAGTACAATTAAGCATGCTGTACAAAATCCGGGAGGGACAGGTGAGAGGGAAAACTGGAATCTGGTGTTACATTCCTTTTTGTGAGTGCAGTGATCACAGGAGACAGAATCTTTACTGGTGACTATGATGAAGCCAGCAATTAGTGCCTAATGTTATGCAATATTTGTTTAGATGCTCTCAATATATTAAATCTTAACCTGCATAAGCTGCTTTATAAATATCACTGGTGTACTTGATATATAATATATAATAGTATAAAAGCTGTATAGCACTATGAGATAGCCACAGTTTTGTGCCCCTTATATATAGATTGAGCCTGGTTGCTGGACACCAAATTTCTCTTATGTGCCATGCTCCAGTACCATTTTGAAACTGTGGCAATAGAAAATGTCTTTGAACTCTTATTTTCTCACTTTTTTCCATTCTTCCATCCTTACTAATTACTTCACTACATCCTTCATGATGGCTCTAACTGTCTTCATTATATCTTTGTTCAGTTTGCTTTGCTTATTTAGTCTTAAATACACACTTGACCAGAGCAATATGCTAGTATAATTTCCTGCCATTCAGTTTATTCCACCTCCTTCAGACACAATAAATCTGGCATTTTGACTATCTCTATCATATTGCTTATTTAATAAATTTCTTGTCAGATGTGATAGATGCACCCTGCCAGGTCATACTTTACCTTTGCAACTTGTTGTGGGTCTTTGCTGAAGAATCCAGGCATTATTGCTGAACCACTCTGAGAAATTGCTCTGTGAAACAGATTCTCAGACAAAGGAGATATAACCTGCATAAATGAATGACAGATAATGTAATTTACAGAAACTGCAAATGCATCAGTTGCAATCAAAGTTTGAAAGAACATCCTGAAAACATTATTAGCCATATTGTATGTTGTGTACTAGAAATGCAAAGACTCAAAAAGAACACTACATTTCCTTTCTTATTAGAAGAAAACAATAATGTGTGTTTATTCTAGGACTTGTTAATTATGTCAGACCAAATAAACACAAGATACTATGCTTATTTCACCTTGGAGCTTTGCCTTGATTAAAAGACTTGTCAAAACCATGCCACATGAAAGGGGAGGCTGTAGGAAACCATTCCTAATCACCAAACTATTACTCACTCAACTTTTTATCTTCATCTGCTATAATTATTACCTGCATTTCTTCTAATATGGTACAGATGTCCCCCAAGCACTGCCATAATGGTTATGGTAAGATCATTCGATAATAATAAATCAAATTATGCTTAGCTGAAATTATCCAACTGTGTTTTATTAAATTTTAGCTATAATATTCACAGGTGAAAAGGAATAAATTTTATTCTTGTTGTTGTGTCTGTTTAAAAGCTTACAATAAACTACCCTGGGATGCTTTGATATCAGTACAGTTATACAAAGTTTTTGGGACTTTTAAAGCAATCCTCAAATAGCAGAGCTGTGATGGGGGCTCCCTGTTACTTGTGTGAGCAAGGCTGGTTGCAATATTCAAATCAAGTAATTTTGGAACACTGACTTTTGGTGAAATATCCTGATATATTCCTTGATCTGATGTATTAGAGCCAGGTAATGAGCTTATAAGCAAGTTTACAGCAACCATTTGAAATGTTGGAACCCGACTGAGTGAGTCTCAAAACATGGACACTGAACAGCCAAAAAAAAACAGACTTACACATGCTAAGACCAAAATGGCCATTCCTCGGAATGTTACCTTTTCCCTTTTCTCTGAGGTATGGAGATCTAGTTAGTAGTTAGTGTGTGTGTGTGTGTGTGTGTGTTTGTGTGTGTGTGTTTGTGTGTGTGTGTGTGTGTGTTTTTGTATGTATATATAGATATATATATATATATGTGTGTGTGCATATATATATATATATATATATATACATATATATATATACATATATATATATATATATATCTATGTGTGTGTATATATATATATATATATATATATATATATATATAATATATATATATATATATATATATATATATGTATATCTATATCTATCTATATATTTAAATCCTCCTACTCCATGGATCCTGCCATTCTCCCTTGCAAGTGTGCCATCCACCAGTCCAAATATCGGCAGTGGTCCCCCCTGCGCATAATCAACCTACCCAGCATTCATCTCTCCTAACGGCTGCCTGCAACTGAAAGACCACCAACCAAAATGAGCCCTTCAATAAAGCACCAACCCAGTTCAAACATCGGCAGCAGTCCCCCCAGTGCATAATCACCCCAACCAGTGCTCATCTCTCCTGACGGATGCCTACAACTGAAAGACCACCAGCCAGAACAATCCCTTCAATAAAGCAACAACTCAGTCCAAACATCGGCAGCAGTTCCCCCCCAGTGCACAATCACCCAAACCAGCACTCATCTCTCTTGATGGATTCCTCCATCTGAAAGACCACCAGCCAGAACAAGCCCTTCAATAAAGCAACGACCCCGTCGAAACATTGATAGCAGTCCCCCCAGTGCATAATCACCCCAACCACTGCTCATCTCTCCTGATAGATGCCTCCAACTGAAAGGCCATCAGCCAGAATGAGCCCTTCAATAAAGCAACAACCCAGTCCAAACATCGGCAGCGGTCCCCCCAGTGCATCATCACTTCATCCAGCGCTCATCTCTCCCGAAGGGTGGCTCCAACTGAAAGATCACCAGCCAGAATGAGACCTTCAATAAAGCAACAACCAAATCCAAACATCAGCAGTGGTCCCAACCAGCACATAATCATCCGAACCACTGCTCATCTCTCTTGACGGGTTCCTCCAACTGAAAGACCACAAGCCAGAATGAGCCCTTCAATAAAGCTACAACGTAGGTGCTAACATAACTGAAGCTGCCCCACTAACTGTTGGCAGTCTACCTATTTAATGTTTCTGCTGACAGCTGTAAAAGCAGTTACAAGACCGCATACTCGCAAGCTACCTCACTGCCCTAAAGTAAAACATCCCATTTCCATCCCATTCTAATCTCGATGCCTTCTGTAAATAGGTTTGTAGGCCACTAGGTGGCAGCAAATACCCAGGTATCACACTCCTTCAACTGATACCGGCAGAACTGTGTAGCCACTCCTTCTGCCTACCTGTTAACTATCCCACCTGTTTAATTCCTGGCAGAAGACTTAAGAGAAAATTAGTGCAGGGTGTCCTCTCTCAACAGGTAAACTGTGCTCTTAATCCTCTACCCTCACTAACTCAGCACACCATCAAATTCAGTCAGTATTTAAAGAGCTCAGACCCTTGGTGCAGATAAGGCATAATTACTTACCGGGCCAACTACGGATACTACATTGATTGCTTTTTGGCACCAATTCTGTGTTCCTGGTGTAGCCCCATTCCATTCACCCTCACTCCACTTGGGGTCACTCTGCTCCCCTACCCTGCCCCCAGTTCTGTGTTCCTGGTGTAGCCCTATTTCATTCAACCTAACTCCACTTGGGGTCCCTGCTCCCCTACCCTGCCCCCAATTCCCACCCCCTCTACTTCTACATTTATCCATACTCCAAATCAGCTGACCCTCACCGCCACACCCACCAAGCAATCAAACCTGTCCAGCCATTACCCACTAACTAAATACTTTCCAACTCCAAATACTTAAACACCTCCTCCACACTCCCCACCCTCTGCCCTAGCCCCTCCTGCTCTAACACTTTCAACAACCACTTCCTCTCCCATCCAAACTATACCCCCTTCTAATATGTTATCCTCTTTCTTCTACCCTTTACTACTCCAATATGCATCTTTCTCCCAACACCACCCCTATCTACATACTGCTCTTCTGTTACTAGCTTCACTACTCATTTGTCTCACTATAGCCACCATCAGCACCACTTACCATCTTCCAATCACCCACTATAACAACCTCAAATTCCCCACCCTACCCCATGGCAATATCAACCCCCCAGTCATACAAGTATATTCCCAGTAGCCCATTACCAAACCTCTATCCATCTCACCCCTAAGTATTTTTTCACTCCATCCAAAAAAAAACAAATTTATAATATCACTCCCTAATAAAGCAGTACCTCAGAACTATAACATCCATAGCTACCCAACTATTACTAGCAGGAGCTATTCACCCCAACCCAGGCCCTGCAACCCCCACCAATAATAATAGTGATTCCTACCTTCCATCCAGACAAAACTTGAATGACTTACTAGTACTAAACTTGAATATCCACAGTATTATGAATAAAATAGAAGACCTTCATTGCACCATCTCCTTATATGACCCCAACATCATAGTCATTACTGAAACGGGGCTTAAACCACATATCAAAACAATTTCATAACCCTACCCGGTTATAACATTTTCAGGACTGACTGGGTACATAAAAGAGGAGGTGGAATAGCCTTGCTTCACAAAACTAACCTAAAAATTCAACTCCTACAAAAAGATACCCCAGACTTCAAAAACACAGAAACCTTATTCTCAAAACTCTCCATAAACCAACACAAACATCTTAAATTAATTGGCATCTATATACCCCCAAGCAACAACCTAACCATCCTAGAATTTATGCTTCACTGGGCCTCCCACTCCTTTCCCCAGGAAACCATCATATTAGGTGATGCTAACATTGACTGGAGCTATAGCCACTCTCCCACTCCCACCTACCATATCAACCTATATAACTTTATCCAACTCATTCAGTCTCCTATATGTATAGACAAGTCCACCAAAAGGGAAGCCATATTAGATTGGATCCTCACCAACCAACCTAATACTGCCCACAAACATGGGACATTGGCCAACAATGAGTGACCACAACCCCACTTATCTCCTTAGACATAATGTTGAATCCAAGTCCCCTTCCCTCCTATAAACCTGTTCCCACAAAAACCTCCCCAAAGAGGACTTTCTGGGAGCCTTAAAATATTGTACCTGGTCTCCCATCAAACCCCTTCCACTAGACAAACCAGTTAAATACTTCAACTCCACATTTCTAAACATACTCAGTCACATAGCCCCCATCAAAACAATTACAGTAAGTAGCAACCCCACCCCCTGGCTCCAGACAAACACAAGAATCTTGTTCCAAAATAGGGACAAAGCCTCGAAAACTTGGCGTCATCACAAAACACCCACAACTAAGCAAGCCTTTCTGGAACTTCATAATAAGGCTAAAAAGTAGATAAAGCTGTAATAACAAAATTACGACATCTATCTACAAAAGAAACATAACACTAACCCTCAAAAATATTGGGAGATAGTGAACAGTATCCTTCAGCCTGGCAAATTCACCACACCTCCCAATACAACTGGCACAAAGTTAGACATAGCCTGCAGCTTTAACAATTATTTCACCTCCTTCATACACAACTCTTAAATGATAATGCTCCCATCAACATCCCTTAACACCCTAAGTCCCAACAAAACACTGTACCCTTCTCACTCGAGCCAGTACAAACATCCACTATACAAAAACACTTAACTAAACGCAAACCTACCACCCTCGTTACCGACAACCTCCCCACTGAATACCTCCAACTCACATCCATAGCCATAGCCTACCCTATTTCATTACTAATTAACAGATCCATTATCGAACACCTCAATGCCAGCCTTGTGGAAAACTTCATTCATTATTTCCCACCATAAAGGTGGCCCTCTACTGACCTCTCTAACTATTGCCCAATTGCAATTCTTTCACCCCTCTCAAAGATTCTAGAAAGATGCAGTCATCACCAAATCCTCTCCCACTTCCTCTCCAATAACCTTCTCTCTTCAACTCGATATGTCTTCCGCCCATGCCACAGCACTTCACTCCCCTACTCAGATTCACCAACAGTATAAACTCCAATAGGAACCAAGATAAACTAGTCTCAGCCACCTTCCTAGACTTATTCAAAGCATTTGACATGGATTCTCACAAGAAACATCTAACTTGCCGCTCTAACCTCAACTTTAACACCCCCACTCTGCTCTGCTTCAAGAGCTATTTAGACAGCTGTCACCAGTCTGTCAAATGGATCAACTCTTTATCTCCCCACTTCTGGTCATCCTAGGCATACCCCAAGTTTCAATTCTTGGCCCACTTCTTTTTAATATCTTCACCAACCAACTCCACTTAGCAACCACAAAAGCTGATATAGTACAATACACTGATGACACAACCCTCATATGCTCCGCATCCAACATCCAACTTCTACAACAAAATGCCTTCACTGAAATTGAGAACTGGCTCAATAACTCACAACTGATATTAAACCCCAAGAAAACTCAACTTATGCTATTCCATCCAACCAAGTCCAACAACCACTCCTTTAACATATTCTCTGCCAACAAGACCCAAATCACACCGTCTCAGAGGTAAAACTCCTTGGAATTACCATCAACCAGCAGCTCAGATTGAACAAACACATATCAATAACCATCTCTAAAGTCCACAAAAAATTAGGCTCCCTCTACAGATGCAAAAGGTATCTAACCTCTGAATCTCATATTGCCATAGCCAGAACTCACCTCCTATTTACACTACTATACACTTCCCCCACACTAATAAATCTAAATAAAACCGACTTGAATAAACTTTCTACCTGCTATAACAAAGTCGCTAGATTTGCTGCCAATGCCAAATCACATTCCCACCATTGCCATGCTCTACATATCCTACATTGGCTAGAATTCCCCAACCTACTAAAGTACCATCAACTCAACAAATACTGTACTATCCCAAAAAAAACCCTGCTCTTATCGGCCTTCTTAACTTCTACAATTCTAATAGACAACTATGCTCCAGCAATAAAGCTTTAATTGAAACCATCTCATGCAAAAACAACTCTGGGTAATCTCTCTTTGCCCATGAAATTGCTAAGACCTGGAAAAACCTCCCCCCTGACCTCAAACTTCAAAAATGTACATCCTCTTTTAAGAGGGTCCTGAAATCTTATCTCTGCACCAACCATTTATGTAACTGCAATGGACCTCCATAAAGCCAAATATAACTATAGGGATATGTATGAACAGTACAAGTGCTTGCTCTGTCAAGGCTGCTGTACAAACGTATTATATACTGTTCATGCTATGAAACACTTTGTCAGACTGCCTGTAAGTTACTTTATGTAAATATTGTAAATATTTTACAAAATGTTATCTGCTCATCCAACCCAGGAATGGCCAATGCTGCTAACTGATATTTCTATCTATTATAACACCTCTACCATCCAATTGTAAACATTTTTCTATGCATTGTCATATTTTTTTCATCTCTATTGCATTTTGTAATTTCATGCTCATGTAATTTGTATGTTTTTTATTCAGTTACATTTTTATGGAGCTTTTCTCCCCAGGACTCCACTGAAAATGGACACAGTCGGACTATCCTGGATAACAAATGTTAAATAAATAAAAAATAAAAAAATATATATATATATATATATATGTTTGGTGAGTGTGGGGGAACTTGCCATTGGGGGGTCCAGGGTCTTGCCTTCCTGCAAAAGAAAGGCGTTTAAAGAAGAAGAAGATGAATGTTTGACATTTGCTCCTCTTCTGCATTTTTGATCTTTTTTTCTGCATTCCAGCACTCGGCATTTGGAGTGCTGACATTTCTATAGGAAGACCAAGTCTGCATTTGTTAAACCTGGACTATAAGCAAAGTCATATCACCAGAAGAAAGTTTCTAGGCAATCTGTCAGGCACATTTTAGTCATATAGTATATACCAAATTAACAATCACAGTAAGACGTTGTCCTGTTCGATTCTCAGCTAGAGCGTCTTCTGTGTGGAGACATGCGTGAATGGGTGTACCTTCGTTGAAGGTTGTGCGTCAGAGCTGGCAACTCGGCAAGTAAAAATCTACTACCAATCATTAGCGGATCGGAGTTCTGCTGTGGCGACCCCTAACCGGGAAAAGCCGAAAGACACAACAACAAATAATAACGGAATCTAATAAATAGATAAATTTGCATTTCAAAATGTAAGAGAAGCAGTAACGGCTTAATAGCCTACAGATGTGACATAAAAATGCATATTCATTTATGTAATATTTACACATTCATGAAAATGCTGTTTTATTACAACCTGATTGTTTATACATTTAGTACATAATCAGAGGGTGACTAAAGAAAATGTACATATGAAGTACTGAAGAACCCAGTAAGATGGCTTTGAAATGTCATCTAGTGCTTGACCATTAGCTCATGCAATGTTGGATTTACTGTGTGCTGCTTTGGTTAGAGCAATGGGACAGCAGTAAAATTGCTACAGCAGGTACTATTCGCATGTATAATGCTTTGTTTTTGCACTACAGGAAGTGGTACCTTCTGATAACATTTGTGAGTTACTTATCTGTTTGTGCTTATAGTAAACTCTTTGAGTTATATGAGCTTCCTCTTAGCTGTGCTGACTTGCACAGCCTGAAACAACGTTACAATGAGTAGTGCAGGCTTATACTGAACATAGAATTAGTCTAACTAACTTCCAAAGTTTCAATATTTCCCCAGCTTCTCTTTATATCTTCACTTATTCTAAAATAAATTTATTTATTTATTGACATTTGATTACCTGGAAAGTCTAATTGGGTATAAGCCCATTTTCAGCAGAGCCTGTTTAGAAAAGATTCAAAATACAGCATCAGTGGGCATTCATGGAGAGTAAACACATAACCCCCCCCTTTATTAACAGCCTTATAGCACTTGGAAACCTGACACAGTGTATATGTTGCCTTATGCTCACTGAGAATGAATTTTCAGTAATCCTAAAGGACTCTGTTTGTGAGAAATGTAAATACTGAACTCATCTGGAGGCATCCGTCTCCCAGCCAGCTATATGTAGTAAGCTCTGTACTGTCTTACCCCCACATGCACCTATGCAATATCCACAGATTGCAAACCCTAAGCTGTTTTATGCTGATGCCATTAGAAAATCTTTACTCAAGTCTCCTAGGACTCTGAAGACTAAGCACCATCATAAGCTGTCAGATTTACCTCCTGCATGCAACCCAGCATCAACAGTTTGTAGTCAAGATATAGCTCACTGTGACACTATAGGAAATGCAGACACCAACAGCAGACATATAACTAGCATGCAGAAGCCCTTAAGGCAGCAAGACAAAACTAATTCATTAAGCAATTGCATGGTTTTAGGTGATACCATATTTAGAGAGACAGATGTTCCCCTTGCCTGGCTGAGCAAAGACAGGATAATAATTTATTGCCTCTCAGATGCCAGGATATGTAACATCACTAAAGATCTCAAGTCTCTTAATCCCTGGTACACATATAACCTGATCACTGCAGATGTGAGAGTGACTGACTTGAAATGAACTTCCTTGGATCATACGACGAGAGACATGAACAAGCTTTCTGAATATGCATCTGAAAAAGGTCCATTCATCTACTATTAACAGAATACACAGTAGTCCATTGCAAGGTGTGTATCTGTCAACAGGTCTGTTATTGATGGGTTATAGATTAAAAAGTAGACTAAGTATGTCTGCTTCCATAAATCAGTCTGATAATACTATTTTTATGTAAGAAAGACTGAAAGTAAACTAGTCTGGACAAAATAGAATTTATTCTACAAACAGAGCCTTTAAACTTGCCTTAACCCAGATGCCAATGGTTCGTTTTGCTTATTTGTACAAAAAGAAACTTTAAGTGCTTTGCAAGATTAGAAACAAAGGTAATTAAAATCTGCATTTTTGAAACACAGGAAAATGATAGATGGCTTTGTTCCAGATGTTAGAAATATAGTCATAAATATTTTTAGACAATTCCTGTGGAAAGAAGTTGCTGAGGTTAGGCCTTTTCCATTTTGACCTGAGAACTAGAGTTAAATGTTTTAAGAATTATATCTTATCCCTGTAATAGTGTGCTTGTATGATTTACAAGGATTTTTATTTTGTTTTGATTAAACTTGCATATGGGTTAAAAATCTCTAGGCCCTCTTGACCTGTACAGATCCAGTGGATCACTAAATGTAGGTCATCCACCTTCATAAACAAAGGTACCACTGCCGAGTGTATATAATACTCATTACCTGAGAATCCTTGCTTAGAAAAAAACAGGATAATGTGAGAAAGAGAGTTAAGTATAACTACAGATAGACAAAGTTAAATTCCAGTGATCCCTGTTAGATGTAATGGTACATTAGTTGGTAATGGTCAAATTTCAGGACATTACTGAGTCTGGTATGAAGGGGCATTTTATTCAGATGCTTCCATGTAGTCTAGTGTAACTTTTATAAGGACACTGTAGCTAAGGCTGCATTAACAATTGGCATGGCTGAAGTTTTTATCCAACAATGTCTTGAATGCCCAATGACTAAGTTTTTTAGACAGGCCTCCTAATATCTGGCTGATGGCTTCTTGAGGAGGAAAGAGGCCAGCACCATAAAGAACTTTTATGATTCCCTCTCCAACTTCCTTTTTTTCCAGACTTGGCCATCTCAAAAAAGGAGCCTCTCAAGATTCAGGGAAAGTTCTTAATCACCATAGAGTCACGTCATCACCAGTGCTCTCCCAATCCTCAGCAGGAAAACTCCGCTGGCTTTATCACAACAGAGACTGCCTATGGGGTGGCAGTTTTCTAAATATATTCTTTGTTGCAAAACCTTCACCTTTGGCTGAATGGTCCAAGATATGGTTACCCTTGGTCATGTATTGACACTTGCAGGTCTTTCCCTAGAAAGAACTCTGCTAATAGGCCAGTCCATCTCAGTTGAAGTCTTGGGATATGCCTAAACTCAGTCTGAAAGGAATTGCACAGGCTGTCTCTTATTCAGAAAATGTTTGGTAGGTTTACTCTCACTTTTTCCTGGACCGAAAGGACATGCACAATTTCTTTCACACCATGAGAATCAATGGCTACAAACAACACATCTAGTATTATCATTTCTAGGAGAGGTCATTTTCTTGCTGCACAGGTGATGTCAATGGATGTAATTAATATCTTTTTAACAGCTCAACACAAAGAGTTCACACAGGTGGTCACCCCAGTGTGGTTGTTGGTAGTTAACACTTCCAGTACAAAGTCCGGTCATTGGAGCTTTCTTCAGTAGCCACATTATTCACCAAAACATTGGAAGTGGTGACCAAAGTCTTGCAAAAAATGGTCTCTATGTGCTCCCCTACTTGAATGACTGGCTCAAGGTAGATTCATCCAGGGACTACTTGGAATTGTCATTGCGGCGAGTACTCACTTATTTTTATTCACTAGGTGTGATCATAAATTGGACGAATTTTTGACTCATTCATAGAGGACAGCTTTACTGGAAACTGAATTTGGCACACCACAGTGCTGTTATCTCTACCTTCAGAAGGGGACCCAATAAATCATTGGTGTGGATTCACATGGCCCTGTAGGGTCCAGGTCTAGATATTGCTACATCTTTCAGAACAGGGTTGTCATTACCTTCATGGTGGTGTTGGTACACCTGAGTATTAGGCATCGTACTGGTCTGTGAGATGAGAGTGGGTTCAGAATCACTATATGCTGATTAATATTTTGATCATATTAGAATCCCCTTGTCAAGTACTGAAATGGTGGATATTTTTGTTTGTATTGTCCACTTTCTGCAACCAAGCCAGTAACAAGTTCTGATTATAGACTTCTCACTGGTGAATTGGAGAAACCATAACACGTTCAGTCAGCTCAAGTGTTGTAGTCAGTTCTGGAGGGAGGTTCACATTAACCACTTGGATATGCGAGTAGTTCTCTGGGCTGTAAAGGCTCAGAAACAACTCCTTTTAGTGTGTTTCCTTATGTAATCAGACAACCAAGGTTATCCAAACAATCAAAGGGATAGTTATTCATCTCCCATGCATGGATGTTATGTTTGTCTGCCAGTGAGCCATACATAGATACACCTTTTTTCAGCAGTTCACATACTAGACGTAACAAATGAGCTGTCATGTTCTCTAAGCTACTCTAGTCCTCTGCTATGGTTGTGGATTCACACACCATGTCTTGTATAAGTTTCTAAAACTGTGCCCCTGTAGAGATTAACCTTTTCATCTCTAGGGAGAAAGTGGACCTCCTCTTAATCTGCATGATGCAACAGAGCAAGAGAGACGTGACAGTAGATGTGATCATCATCACATGGATGGAAGGTTACTGTATACCTGCTCAGCATTCTCACCAATTCTATTCTTCGTCACAAAGCTTAAGAGTAAAAGACCAAAATCACATTTTCATCATGGTCTGGTGGTTGAAAATTGCATTGTTTTATGTACGGGGTCCTTGGTGGTACATAAAACTCTCCCATTTCTAGTCAAGGATGTCATTTAAGGTTGGGGTGGCAACTGACTCATTCTCAGGACCTCACTGCTGATGTAGACTCCTTGATTCCAACAGATCTCCCAGCTGAGATCTTACAGGTTATTGAAGCTACAAGGAGTTCTACTTGACAGGTCTATGTTTCCAGGTGGAAGTAGTTTTCAGTTTGGGGCAGAATGATACAGTATTCTGTCCCAGGTGATCTTGCATGCCAACCTGACCTATTGCAGATATCTGCTTCATTCAGGTCTCAGGTATTCCATGGTCAAGGTACATGTATCAGATCTTTCTGCACTTTCTACCTATGATTACCTTGTATATGACAGGACTGCAATCTGGATCCAGTTGGTCAAGCAGTTCCTTAAGAGACTCTATGTCTTCATGCTCTTTTGTAGAGTCCCTCTTTCTCCTCGGGACCTGATATTATGGAGGATAGGTTTGCCTTTCCTCCATTTGAGCTTGCTGGCTTAGATGCACTAAAGCTCATCTGTTGATAAAACCTTATTCCTGGTATCCATTACTATTGTTCACAGATTGTTAGGGCTTTGTGGTCTGAAGTATAGATAGTTATATCTGGAGTTTCACAAGTATAAGGTACCCTTTAGGACTTACAATTGCCATGTTGAATATGAAATCCAGTTAGTAATTGGAATGAACTTGAGTCAGACAGCCATTCAGACATGAGAGATATCAGTCACTTTTCCTATTAGTGCTGGATCTAGACACTTAAAGAATGCTGCAATACCCAGAGGCCAGAAGAGAAGAATTCAAGCTGGATGTTTTGATTGTCATGCAGAATCCGAGAAAACCCTTTGATGGTAGACAATGTCTATACGCATTACTCACTTCTGTCTTGACTACTTTATTATCCCCAATGCATAAATCATTGAGGACTTAACTTACTGAGTTAAACTACACAAGATCCAACCTGCTCAAAAAACTCAAGATATTGTGGAGTGGCAAAGTCTGTTGCTCCCCCACACACTGCAAACTTATATATCCCAGCTCCATGGGTGTGCAAACGTTGAGAAGGGAAAAATATCCCAAAACAAAGAAATTGCTACTGGCACACAATTAGAGACAGCACCAATGGTGAGTGCAGTCTGAAAACAGTAATCAGGGTTCAGCATTTGAGAGGTGGTATAGGATAGCCATTTTGACCATTTGAAATACTTGATGCAACACAGCCAAGGTGATTTGATGTTCCACCATTCTGAACTTCTTGAATAAGCTATATGTTATGAATGGACAAGTTTATAATAGGTTTTCACAGATCTTCCTTCTCTGATCTAGGGAGAGGCCTTGAGTGATAGTCTGTCTAACATTCTTTTTAACATTTTGCAAACCTAGAAATGGTCTGGCCATTAGGAATTGAAAGACATTTGGATATTGTTACTAATCAGAGGCTTGCCTGAAGTGCTGAAGTGGAGTAGATGAGACAGATAGCCTTAGAAAGCCTATTCTGGTTAATTTTTGGTCTCTTTAATCAAAATGGTCTTGCATACATAAAAGAAACTCCACTTGAGTTCAGAGAACAATATGCTACAATATAGCCACTCATGTAAATATATTAAGATAACCTGAATGTAATATATAGATTCTTAAGCATTTTGCTGTCAGAATAATTTTGATCAGAATCCCACAGCAAACAAAATTTCATTTGTGTCTTGCACATAAGTATTAAAACATTTTATGGACCGCTACTAGGGAATGCAATTTCTTAGCAAGATTAAATATAGCTCAAATGCTGTAAGACTTCAGCTGTCATTGACAAAGCTATGCTGCTCATATCTGATAACATTCAGATGGAACTTCAGATACTACAAAACTAACATCATTTAAAATGATTTCTCAATGGCAAGTAAATGTTTCCCTAATTCTATTTCTGAATACCCTATTAGTCTTGCCAACATAGAATGATTTACAAATATCATAGACATACTTGTTCTGGTTTGGATTTTAACATTCATTTTTGTTGCTTTTCTTTGGTGAAATATTTGGAAGGCTGACTGAAAATGGCAGCTCAGCTGTTTGACTCGAACTTGACTGACTTTTGTTGCAGCTTGAAAATGGAACTTATTAGAAGTCATTGCCTTTACGGATACTTTATTTTGGTCTGTTACTCTCGGGTATATGAAAGAATCAAAACTAACTGGAAATGGCATGGAAAGTCATGGAGGACTACAAAGCTAAAGGAGGTGGAGTTTCAATATTTATCAAACATACAGGCTGGACAAACAGTATGTTGCACAGGAGTGCAGTTAACTGTTGACAAAACACCTATTGAAATTATAGCTAGCTATAGACCCCCAACCATGACTGAGGATGCCCACTCCACCTGTCTGGTCTTACTTAAATCCATCAAGATTCACCCCTCTACCCTGATCCTGGGTGACTTTAACTACCCAACCATAGACTGGAAGACCTATTCTAGCCCAAACATGAATGCCCAGAGATTCCTCGACTTTGTCAATGCCAATGTATTGGATCAGCTGGTCGACATCCCCATAAGAGGTGAAAATATCCTGGACTTGGTAGTAATTAACATACGTAGCCACTATAGCACCCCTACAGTGACATCCTCCTTGGTAAGATCCAACCATAAAGCAATCACTTTCAAAGTCATCATCTCTGCTGACCCCCCCCCCCCATAAGGGTCAGACAAAAAACTTTTCCAAAGCTGGCTGCAGTCTCCTGAGAGCAGATATAAGCAGCTTCGCAGCCACTGTCCCTTCAGTTGGAACCAGCACTAATGTCCAAGCCTACACCAAAAACCTATGTGAGCAACTACATAGCTGCATGGACTCAGGAATACCTGACAGGACCAAATCATCTCCCTCAAGGAAGAGTAAACCTGTGTGGTGGACAGCAGTAATAAACAAACTCTATAATAAAATAAAAAAAAATTGCTGCCCAGGACCAAGAAGGAGCAGGTGCCATGTTGCAAGCAATCTCTCCTTTGTCTGAACAAGCAAATAAGATCACTGGTGAAATCCTCTAAGTCTAACTTTGAGTCCAAATTGGCCACCTCCACTAAGGACAATGACAAGACCTTTTTCACATATGTCTGCAATCTCAAAGGTAATACCCAAATCTGCTCTGATCTGGTGGTCAAGAACACTGCACACACAAACTCCATAGATATAGCCAACTTGCTGGGAGCAGGTTTTAATGCCTTCCCAAAGGCAAAAAAATACAGCCTCCATGGGACCTGACAACATCCCTGGCTGTGTCCTACATAATCTCAGCATCATTAGGCACCCTATTTAACCAAAGTCTGATAATCACCTTCATCCCAGCCAAATGGAGGACAGCCACTGTCGTCCCTCTACACAAAGGTGGAGCATCCACTGACCCAGGCAATTATAGACCCATCAGCCTAACTAGCTTGATCTGCAAGGCCATGGAACACATTATCATGGACCTTATAAACAAGGACATTGGAAATCTCCAAACACTTGACCCCACACAATTTGGTTTTCTCAAAGGGAGATCATGCCTGTAAAACTTGGTCAACTTCTTCAAAACAATCACCAAAGCCATGGACGAGGAGAAGATGGTGCACACCACCTACCTTGACCTAGCCAAAGCCTTTGATATTATTCACCACTCAGGTATAATAAATAAACTCTCCCAGCTAGGCATCAACCCATATGTTACCATATGGATAGCTAACTGTCTTACTGATATAACCCACTCGGTCAAACTAGGGGAAGCCGCCTCTAGTAGTAGACCTGTAATGAATGGCATACCCCAAGGATCAATCTTGGGACCTCTACTGTTTGGGATATACTTTTCTGAGGTGGGTGCAAGCCAAAACCAGTGATCAGTGGCTGACCAGTTCTGCAGATGGCTGCAAGCTGGGCACTGTCTTAAAGTCCACTAGTGATGTGAACATCCTTCAAGTGGGTCTTACCCAAACTAATAATTGGTGCTAGTAGCATGGCCTCAAACTGAATTCCAAGAAGTGCATCATTATCCCTGGTGATGCCCCACCACTGGATCAGTAATCAAGGAGCCTCAATCCTCACCACTGGTAACAGTAGAGGAATGTTCACTGAGAGGTTAAACAGGTACACACACAGTATTCCCAGTTGCAGCTCTCTGCATAAAGTGCAATTTTCCTTAAGGGCACAGAGAGACCACAGTCCGTCCGGGGCTGGTTTCTCTTTCTCTATCCAGATCCCCAATAAGACTCCCTACTGGCACAGCTATAATGTTAGACCAAGCCAAGACCTCCAGCACCCCCCTCTGTCCCACCAGTGCTTCATGTCCTTGCCTTAGTAAATGACACACACACTCTTTGAGGTCTGATTTACACACACACACACATACACACACATACACACACACACACACACACACACACACACACACCTGAGAAAGGCTTGCATAGATTTACTAGCTATGCCCCCATTCTGCCCAGACTATAAGGTAGTTACTACTGGCACCAGTCACTCCTGCCAGCTACCTTAAGCCCCTTAACAAAGGGTGTCCAGTCTTGATTTGTAATATTAATAATACAAATGGCAGTTTGATCAAGAGCAAGGCTATTAGGAGTTGCCCACACAATGTCACCAAGTAAATATGCAAGAACTCTCAAAATTTAAATATCACTACCAAAGATCAACCACAATGAAAGGTTTAAATATATTTAATAATAAATAATAAAATAACAAAATGATACTAAATATATATTCACAGTGACATCAGAGTTCAAAACCACAGGAAATATTTAAACATTTAAAACAACATTGAAGGACAGTCTCAAATAAATAAAGAAAAGGATCTAAACTAAGCTTCACTATATTCCTGACTGAATCTAAGAGAATTATTCTGTTCCATAGAAACTTATTTCATTAGGGCAAGGTAGATGTGGTGAATGGGTCCTCTTTTGTTGCCGGGTCCAAGACAGAATACAGAATGCTCTCTCTCACCAACAGACTTCTCAAAATAATATCTAAAATATTACTGCTGGGATAGCTTGTAGGATGACATCATTTCTTGTCATCTGACATCCAGTTCTCATGCTACCCCCCCCACCACCACCACCATTGCTGCAGCTGTCAGTACTTAGCATCTAATAAAAACAAAACAACTGACGGAAAGCCAGTCCAAGGTACACTATAAAAGGTTTATTGCAGAATACGATAAACTGTATAATCCAAATCTTTAAGCACAATGTAGGTACACTGATACAAATGCTGTCAGTACTTAGCATCTACCTGTAAAAATACATAGACCTCAGATCTTTGGCAGATGCTGGAAGTCAGAAAACAATTGCATACCTTCATGCTTTCAGAGGTAGTAATTAGTTCACTCCAAAGACAAAACAGAAATCTCCCTAGCACAGACTCTGTCTCTCTAGCTGCATTGAAATCTGTCAGATAGCAACTTTATGGCAGCTTATAAAGTAATTTAATTTCAGATATTTAATGAAGTTTGCTGGACTGAAGTGTTACAATAGTGCATGTACATTTCTGCTGTCTTCCAGTAGGGTACACAGTGATTACATTTTAAGCACAAGCACTTTACAAAATACCTTTTCAACACACAGTCTGTACAAACCAGTTTGGTATACACATGACATACAGTTCTAATACAGTTGTAACACAAACATCTTATATAAATCATGTTGATAGTTACAAATGACATATAATTATTTACAAAATTCCAACTAGTTGTGCTGGCAGTATCTCCTTTCATGACATACCCTTTGGCAAAAATGGTGTCCCCACTAATTATCACATTAATAGCAATGTACTAAGCATGCTATCGGTTGTGAGGGACTTAGGCACCCAGACTGATAGCAACCTGACTTTTGACCACCACATTGCCTCCATTGTATGGATGCCTTTCTACATGGCTCACCTCATAATTAAGGGCATTTTATCAAGGAACAAAGAGGTCGCAATATCCCTGTACTGCTCCCTTATCTGACACATTATCGAGTACAATGCCCTGTTCGGCATTTATCTTGCCAAGCACATGAACAGCTGGAGAGACCACAGAGGTTTCTGAACAGAAAAATCCAGGGACTCAAACACCTATCCTATAGAGATATGCTAAAAGCCCTGCCCCTGTACTCAGTCTCGTATAGACTGCTCGGAGGTTACCTGTGTCTAGTATAGAAGACCATCTTAGACCCAGCCTAGATGGAGTTGCTGCATATCCACGCTTGCAACCTGCACACAAAGCCTCAACCTGGTCTGTGAAATTAATAGAACTTGTTGGCGGGATAGATTTATGTCCCAAAGGCTCCCCCATCTGTGGAATAGACTCCCTCTCCATGACAAGCAGATTACCTCACTAGCCTTCTTTAAGAGGAACCTGGATGACTGGATGGGAACCAGAAAATACACCCCTGGAATCCCACCTGTGTCCCTACTGGACAGGGGAAACAGGTGCTGATTTTGTAGGAACATGGGCAAAATTCTTTGCTAGGCTTATAAGGGCCTCCAGGCCAATAGCCTAGTATTGTCCTATGAACTTATAAACTAATTCTTCTGTCATGAAACCCTCTGTCAAAATATCATACACTTAAACATTTATTTTGCATTACTTAGAGTGCACCTCTTCATTCTAGGTGCATTTTTTTTAGGAGACAGGTGTTTTCCATATTTTACACCCTCATCCTCTACCTTCTTATCCACTTGGACAGACACAAGATGCAATAAGGTACTAGGGGACTAATACTCCATAAAAATAATTTGTAGGAAAAAAGTGAATATAATTCAGTTGCTCTTAGGCATCTTTATTTGTAAACAGCCAAAGTTCATACATAGGCTCCAATCAAGCATTCTAAAAGGTTCACAGAACTAATCTGATAATGAATAGTATAAATATACATACATGCAAGGAGACACTTGAACTTCCTGCTGACTGCCCAAAAATGGTTACAGAACCTGGATTGCCACCAAAGTTCTTGATGTTGTCTTGTACCCACTGCAGAGCGGCAACTTGATCAAGGAAACCCCAGTTTCCACGAGCATGTTTATCACCAGTGCTGCAAGAAAACAATCACAGATGATGCCAGTTAAGATTTCTGTATTTATTTATTGCACTCCTTGTGTGAAATTCTGTTGTGCTGTGGTGATACACCCCCCTGCACCATCTTAGTAATGGGTGCTAACCCTAATCCAAATCTTAATGCTGCCATTTCCCCAATCCTAACCCTACACCTTCACATCATTATACCTTCCCATAACACTGCCACTACACAAGATAGACTCAGACACACAAACATTCACAAACACACAAAAACAACGCTAAATATATCCCCTAACCTAACTCTTACCATGAAATACACAAACTCACATACAAACACACAACACCCATCCTTCACTCATCCCTGACCCTAATCCTAACCCACATACAAACACACACACACACACACACACACACACACACACACACACACACAATTTCACCTGGGTGCTCTCATCCCCCCAGCTCCACTTACCTGTATCAACATTCCATACCACTGACATATCCAACATTCAGCCATCCATATCTTCTTCTTCTTCTTTCGGCTTTTCCCAGCCCGGCACCCAACCTTCCACAGAAGACACACACACACACACACACACACACACACACACTCTCATGCCTAGGGCCAATTTAGAGTGCCCAATCCATCTACAGCATGTCTTTGGGATTGATATTAAATCACACCCCTGCATTTCTCAAACAAACGTACATTTAATCAAATGCAGGGGAACCTTGTATATGTATATATATATATATATGTGGGTGTGTGTGGGTGGGGGGGTCCTTGACAAATGTAGATTTTAAGTTAAATTGACTTCTGTATTGTCAGCATACTGTGATTCACAGCACAGATGGTCAACAGTGTCCTGATGTTCTCCTGGCTAAATTTACCTATTTGAATTTCAGCCTCATGGGTAAATGATCCAGTTACTGGTAAATCCAGCTATAACATCCTATACTAAAGCACACATTTCTGTCACTTTAAGTCAGTCAATCAATCAAGCAATCAGGAATGCCCAGCATAGTTGTTTCTTTCACAGAATATACTGCTGCTAGAACATTCTATACTTATAGCGCACATGCACACACACACACACACACACACACACACACACACACACACACACACACACACACACACACACACATATACATACATGTGTGCATATATAAAGTTTGTAAACATGTTCATTTGTTTACTTTGTAATTCAAGTATGACTTGCTTAGCACTATTATTTAATTGGTTCATAATGGAATGTTGATCAAAATACTGACTCTACATTGTTTTATTCTACCAAAAGAGTGTCAGCACCTTAACACAAGGCATAGTTAAGGGGAACCTGCCCAGAGATAGGGATACACTGGGTTAGGTGCCTGTTGCAACAACTGCTATTGATAAAATGGCAACATAGTCTGGGGACTCTCGAGTGGGTATTTGCTTTACCACTGGTTATAAAAAGAAGTTCAAAGAAAGAAGGGTCATTCATAGCATGAAATGCTAAGCTGAGATCACCCGTCAGGAGACTGTACAACATTTAGTTGATGGATAATATAATATGATATAATAATATAATATAATATAATATAATATAATATAATATAACCAGTCACTCAGCGTGAATATCTGGGAGGAAACTGGGGTACTCAGTGGCAACCCATACATACACGATAGGGAAAAGGCATACTCTACACGGAGAATAACCAGAATTCAGGGCTGAACTTCAAACCCTGAAGGTGGGAGGCAGAGGTCTTACCTCTGAGACACCTTCAAGTGATGCATTTTTTTTTTTTGCAGTGGTAAAGATCTCCTCTTCCTAGATTTTTGGGACAGTAGTTACTGAGCCTTTTGTGACAGTAGAACAAGACCTGCTTATACTGTGTTTCAGCCCTATAAATGGGTACATGCTTACTCGAATGATGAGATTCCACCTCAGTGATGATAACGTAATTCAGATATCATAAAATAATGTTGAAATGTAAAACCAAATATCAGCGGTAATCCCACTTACTGAGATACCCCATACAGTGGTAACACAGCATTAGTAACAGGTCAGCATATCTCTGCATTCATTTGCTTACAGACATTTAACTATATAACAGAAAAATGCCATGTTTTAGCTATGCTATTTGCCCTGCTGCCTGCAGACTATTAGTCCTTGTCTTGACCAGCTGGACCATTTATTCTCATTAGACTTGAGTGGGACTTAATGAAGAGGGACCACCCTTTAGGCAGCCATGAGGTAGTGTTTGGTTTTCCTTTTAGCTCTAGCTCTATGGTACCTGCTGAATAACTAGGTGCAATGGGTAATGTGCATCAAAGAGGACTGCTTCCTATTTTTGTAAATGATGTGTCACTCAAAACTGCTCTGCCTTCTTGAAGTAAGCACTCCTGTGTGGTCTCAAATCTCAATCAGAGACATTATCACACAGACCGTGCACTCCTGGCATCTGCCAGCTACACCCTTCCTCTGAAGAAAGATACAGTACTGTATCACTGTTCCCACACACCCCCACCAGTTCCATAAAACACCAGAGTGGTTGCTTGACCTCTCATCACCTGTATTATACTCAAGGCTTTATACCTTTATGCCAATAGAACTGGCTAAAAATAGTATTTTCTGTCATACGACCAGATAAATGTGCTTGGGGTATGGTTAAGGGTATTCACTGTAGCAATTTATGGACCTCTCTATCTTTATCTAGCAGAAAGAGTTGAAGGTAATTATAATCTGACATTCAGGACACTCAAACAGCACCACTTACAAATTATTTTTGCCATAAAAGGACTGAGGTGGCTAACAGTAGTAGTAATTAACATTGCTGCCTCAAAGTGTTTGGTTGTTAGGTTTAGTTTTTTGTTGGAATACCTTTAGTTTTATCTGCTTTTCAGGTTTCTTTCCATCTCATCATGTCTGTATTCATAAGGAATACAGACTTGATACAATGTAAACTGTAACAGTATTTGTTACAGGTAGCAGAACAACATCAAAGCATAAACTTAGATACTTCTTTGAGGTATAAGGTCATCCTGAGTTTTGTGACTACGAGCATCTCTTTATTAGTTTTACTAGTCTCCGTTCTATAGCAGGGAGAGTACAGACAAACCCATACTTAATACAAACCTGAAGAATCCAAACACACCAAGTCTGTACTGGATTACTACAACCACTACATTTCCATACGCTGCCAGGGATGAGCCATCGTTCAGAAAGGCACCACCAAACATTAAGCCTCCACCGTGGATAAACACCATTACCTAAATAAAAATAAGGAAAGAAGTATTATAGCACAACTTTTTAGTTTATGCTGTTTTTTCCATTACACTGAAGTGGAATTCCCATATGTGAATTCTGATAAAATTATGTACAAACAAACACTAACATTAAAGGCTATACCCCCTCATGTTGTACAAAAAGTATTTAGCTTTGCATATAAGAACTTACTTTTAATAGTCAAGAGGAGAAACTTTGTTTGGATTATAATGGACTACTACAAGGATGTACTCTGAACTGATAATTATTTATAGTTTTTATGTTTTTTTTAGATTAACATAAAAAATAAATCTCTTCAAGAAGGAATCATGAGATCTGAGTAATGTAATACCAATGCAGAAATACTAACTAGATCCTAATAATCTGACTCCACCTCAGGTGGATGAAAAATACAAATTATCATATATAATACAAATTAACTCTCAAACACACACAGGTATGAGTGTCTGAGTGTCTAGGGATTCGTTGAAAAAACAGACTCATCAGAAAGACACACACACACACACACACACACACACACATGTATATAATCCACATTACATACATACGCAAGAGCATATATATGCACAATATATCCAAACATATATATAAATGCATACTTTAACATAGTCAGTAACCTTTGTATCAGAGACCTATTTTCGTAAGTATGAAGGGACTGTAGAGCAGCAGATTGTTGACAAGGACACATTTTTTAACATTGAAGATTCTCTAGTTACTGTTATACATGCAGGACACCAGAAAACGTTAAGCATGTTAACAACTTATTTTTTGTACAAGCTGCTTTAGTGAATAAACTAGACTGCAAACTATATAGCCGTGACAATAAATATATTACATCAATAACTATACATATCTACTATAATCTAGGCATCAGGAGACCATAATAAAGGTAATGTAAATTGCTTCTCAAAACAGAGCTTTAATGTAACTTTTAAACAGATTCATATCACATGGGGGCTTGAGACCATACAAAGCATTGGTATATTAGTGTAATGTGATGTAATATCAAATGGATGGTGAAAGCGGACTGCTTTATCTGAGCTTCTTGATTGCTGCAGATGTTCTAATTCAGGTTCTTCTCCTCCTGTCATTTCATTTCTGGGTGTCCCAAACTGATGTAAAATCCTCTGCCGTCTCAGCATCTGCCACTTATTCTGCCGAGTTCTTCACTTGCCAACTACCATATCTTTAAAAAGCACTTTCTTATATTAAACTTGGCATTCCCGTTCTCTGCCATTTTCCTACCTGCCATATCCTTTCTTTCAGTTCTCATCACATCAGAATTCCCACCTACTGATTCCCGCCTACTGATTTATATATCCGTGTTATATCTCCCTCCCTGTTGTCTTTTTTTAGTGAAAATAGATGGTTTTAGTAGCCTGTCCTGTCATATACCCTACTGTTTACTGCACTATACTCAACATTTTTCAGAATAATTTCCAAAACAATGACCTTCCTTCTTTTATAATGCCTCCAAAACTAAACACAGTGCTATCCCTCTGTCCTAACAGATGCCAGAACAATGGGTCCTATGTTCTTACTATCTAGAGATTCAGCTCCTATGGAAATATATATATATTGCAGCTTCTGAGATTTTGCAATTCCCTTCCACATTAAGCCTTGTGGTTTAAGTTTTCTGTAATGATATTCCTGTTCTGGATTTTATAATTGCTTTGATTATCTGTCGAGTAGCATTTTAAAAAATTAAACTTTAAAGATATAATAATAGATGTTTGTGCTGTTTTCACTTTGAAATGTATACATTTCTGTAAGTTTCTGCGGTTGCAGTCTCTGTGGTCTCTTTGCTTAAATATATTCTTTTTGTCAGTAATTAAGATGTGAACTCTGCCAGGTGTGTCAACCTTGTTGCCATGACACTGTTGTGGAATTTTTGATTCTTGTGCTGTAGCTTCCCATATTTTAACCCAGAATCCATACCAACAGAAATACTGTTCTCCTTCATCTCACTGCAGACAGTGCCCTGCTCTCTCACAGGTTTTGTAAAAGAGGTTCTAGGAAATACCAGACACTGTGTCATGATTTGCATCAATTTGCATCATGATCTCCCACCTGGCTTTATCATACTTATATGAGGAGTATATGTTACATCTTTTGCTCTCCCGCTGCATTCAATGTTCAGATCCATGTTTGTTTACATACAAGCCCCAATACTGGGCTTTTTGTATATTGGGGATGGAGCACTGTCTCCTTGAAACAGAATACTCCTTCACCTCTCTCATTTATAAAGAAGGCAAATTATATTTCCAGAGTTATTCAGGCCTTCCTTTCTAAGGTCTTCAGCCATTCAGACAGGTATACAAAACAAAACTCTTTAAAATACTCCTCCTTTTCAACTGTCCTACGCCATATGATTAGCATGGATCTCAGAATGTTACAATCATGCATTTACATTTACATTTACATTTACATACTGTTATTATAAGTTAGCTGTGTTCTATCTTGGATTTTATTATAAGTAATAAAACCAAAAAAAACCTATCACTAGCTAAGCTTTAACACGACTGAGAAACGTCTGACTAGGGAGAACCTTGCTGATCTGAGTGGAAGAAAACACACTACACAGAGCCAGTAACTTAGATTTAAGCACTTTCGTTCACTAACTTTATTAGTTATTACATCAAACTTTTTCAGAAATCTGTATTGTAGTGACAAAATGCTGTTTAAATAGCAGAAGATGGATATGCATTTACATGAATGATGTATGGCACAAGCCGTCCTTTCTCTCTGTACCATTTTAGAATACATTTGATATTTAAGACTTTGCAGCACAGGGTTTAAATAGAAGTCAAGGAGTTCGGAAATGAATTCCATTTTAGTTCTTTTGGAGGACACAATGTGTCTAAGGGGGGATTGGAGGGATCCCTGTGTATTTTGAGGATCCCAAAAACTTTCCCTATGTTAGGGGAATCGACTAGCATAAATTTGAATTCTGGCTCTGTGATGCAACCCTTTCTAAGGAGCTTGATCAGGGTATGGTCTATGTCCTGGAATTTGGCTAACACTTCTGCTTTGGAAATGGTATAGAATGGTACAGAAGCTGTCATGCCTGTCCAAGGTTTCTTGCATTTTGGTGGTGCAGGAGCAGAAGAAGGAGTGCGACATGAGGATGATGCAGAATTTAAATGGCCACACTGCAGAACATGATGAACCCTTACCAGCACTACCCCCAGGAACCATCTTTAACCTCTCAAGCGAACCACTTGATGACGGTTCTATCGCTGTACTAAAAAAGGGCTGGAACTTCATTCCTTCCCAAAGAGCCAGAATGACAGACTTGTTATTAGATCTCAAACTCTTGTCACAAACTCAACTTACAACAAGGGTTTTACCACAATAATTTCAGATTTAACCTTATGGATACTAGTACTGCAACAATGTTTCTGTTTCAAATAACAATGTATATGTTTTGGATAACAATGTTTCTGGTGATGATAACCTGTCTGATTCTGCTGCTAATCTTTCTATTTTTGTTAATCTGTCTGTTATTGCTGATAATAGCTCAGACTTGCCTGTTAGCAGGGCATACCCTGCAGACGTTGCTATCATGACATCTAACTCAGTTAACTTTAACGCTAATGCAACTGATAGAAATGCCCCAGATTTTTATATTTCTAGCCACAGAGCCACCAGAGGGGATCACACCTCAGATCTACCAACACTGTGCCTGAAACCCAGTGGCAGGTAACCCCCATTTATGATAATGCTTATCACACTAGTCACTTAAATGCATCCAACCACAGGTTTAGGGTAGGCAGTTTTAGGGCAAACAGGCCCTCTAGCAATCCCAGACAAAGGTTGTCCAATGCTAGTGGTGACAAAAGCTCTGATTCTGAAGGTGAACAGCCCATGTTTAAAAGAAAAGGCCCCTTCAATCCCCTTTGAATCCCACTTTAAACATCTTTTATAGAGTATCAGAAAATTACATTAGAAAGGCTCTATGCAGGAAACCTCAGCAGAAATGGTTTAACCTCACCAAAGCTGAGAAGGAAGCTCTGCAGCACCTTTTCCAAGCTCCCCACTTAAAGATCCTAAAAGAGGACAAAGGAGCTGGAATAGTAGTCATGGACCACATCTCCTACACCATCAAAATTCAAGAAAGCCAGAGCAGGGATGGCAGCTTCTGCACCATTTACAAAGCAGAATATAGACCATACCCCAATAGACCTCCTTAGAAAGGGTTGCATCACAGAGCCAGAATTCAAATTTATGCTAGTCAATTCTCCTTCCTCAATGAAACACCTTCATTTAATGAAACCATTTGACATCACATCTGGCAGACAGCAGAGAGAGAATAAATTACTTCAAGAAGGATAAAGGAATCCACTAATAAATTACAAGGAATACATCTGATTTGCACAGTATTCTGGTAAAAACTGATTCACATTCACTGATGCTAAATAAGCAAGTATACTGAGAAGTAATTTTAAATACCAGAGTTCTTTCTGCAAAAATATTAATATGGGTGAAGTGTGTTTATGCAAGAATGAAGATTTAGTTTAAATGTTTGCATGCATGCATGAATCTGTTCAACTCTATACAAATGTCATGTGCATGTACAGGAAACAGGAAGTTTATTAAATATTTGTGTATCAGCACATATAAGATACTTTTCTAAATATTCTGATAAAAGTACTATAGCTAAGCATAAGCAAATATGCAGACTATCTAGATATATGAGCTTAACTGGTGGGCAAAGAATATATAAGTATATTAAGGGAGGGAAGAACACTATAACAGCTGAGCTGGTGTGCAGAAAATCTGGAAAAATTACATTAGTGGTTATGCAGGTTACTAGGATCATAAGTTGTTTCTAAGCTGTTGATTATGTGGATCATTTGAGGTGTAACCTCAAGATCGCAAATTTACCAGTGCCCTGCAACATGAATATCTGCTACCAAGTTAATGGGTATGCAAATGACAGTATTCTTTAATATTCTTATCTTATTATGGGCTTAGAAAATGCCAGCTGGCAGAGATTTCTGGAAGCACATAGGTTTCAGGTTCCTAGATTGAATGGGATAACTTTGTGTGATTTATGTAGTTTAAGTAATAAGTTAATGTCAACCAGATAGTGAGAATTTGAGTTTTTTTTAATTGCTTTCATCATTTGACATTCTAGGAAGGTTATTAAATATGTGTCTTTATGTATCCTGTAATTGCTCTATGAAGAAAAACCAGAGAGCAGCATAAAACCTTACTGCATTGAATAAAGATATTCAGTTGATCATTAATTATCTCTGAAGTTTTTGCTGTACCATCATAAATGTAGAGTGTTTTTTCATGTAATTTTTTCCCCATTCACCTTGGCTAATACGTATTCTTTTATATCTTGTATAAGCAAAATATCACCTAATCATGTGTTTGTAACTTTACTCACCGGTACTCTTGTCATTTCATTTGGTGGTACTGGAGTGTAGACATTCAAGTACAAACAATCTTCGTTCATCTCCAGAGGAGGCGTTTTGATTCCCAAATAATTAAATAACATATCAACTTGTTCCTTTTGTTGTAAACACCTGTTTCAAAATAATATGAATAAGAAAAAGTGCATGACAAACACTAAATCTGGAGTTATTCTTCAACAATTTCAGTTCTAAAATTAATTAAATAAATAAATAAATGATGTGCTTGTTTAGGAATAAAGTGCTTGCAATATAATTATGTTACAACATATACAAAAGATAAAGCAGACACTTGTAAGCACTTTGTATTTTCTTATGAGTTGGTTATTATAGAAAAATGAGCCACAAAGAATCAACAATTATGTTCACTCATCAAAGCATGGAAGTAATATTGAAAACTGACAAAGAGGACTTCATGGCATCACTGAATTTATACATAGAGAGAGGCTGTCAGTTTCATAACTTTCTGACATGAAACTTTATACTTTTGAGAATGTAGCATTACTAAGAGTTTACAAAAAGTAGCAATAGTCTCATACATTTCAAAAACTGCAGTAAATTTGCTTTGGTAAAAATAAAAATAGTAAGACCGATATATCCATTATTAAAGGGGAAATGTCCCCTTGTACCACCCGTACTGGTGGTCTGTATTTCCAACACCTCTGGCTAAAAACAGATTCCATCTCAAACATTGTATCATCTTGGAAGAAAATAAATATTTAACTTTGTCAGAAAAAAATTCCTTTATATCTAAGGCTGTTTACTTCTCTCGGGTATGGTATTTAGTTAGAGTGTTTGTGATGAATGTGTGTGGGGCAGAAGCTGCCCAAATGCAAAAATAAAAATATTTTTTGGCTGTACAGTTCTAGCTTAGGTTTTCAATGTGAATCTTTCAGTAGCACTGTGATAGGATGTCTGCTTAGCACATTTATGCATTCCGTCAGTTGAAGTTGGTGACTTTAATTTGCCATTTGAATTTTTTTTTATATAAAAGCATGCTTCTTTTTTGTTTTTATTGAAACTTTTGTTTGATATTTCTTTATGATGATCATGGTTTAACTGTGGTACATTTTATTCCGTCTTCCGACCCCATGTAGAAAAATGGGCAAAAGGGGCTGATGATGATGATGATGACATAAAATAAGGGAGTTTCATGCTTAGTAATGGAATGTATGTTACTGATATTCTGCTTGGTACCATTTTTTATTGTTGTATTTTGATGAAAAAAAGGAGAAAGAACTGGTGGAATATATAAATATTATGCCAATACCTAGAAAACGTTCTAGATTTAGGTGTGTGTGTGTGTGTGTGTGTGTGTGTGTGTGTGTGTGTGTGTGTGTGTGTGTGTGTGTGTGTTTATATCAGAAGATTGACTTTTCATAAAAATGACCTCCATATGGTTGAAGCAGTATGACTGACTTTTCAAAAAGTGGAAGTGCTTGTGCTGAGATGAGGGTACAGTGAGGATCAGGGAATTTTCCATTTTCCCCACTGTAGTGTGATCTTGGAGTTGGTGTGTATATGTGTATATATATATATATATATATATATATATATATATCTATATATCTATCTATATATATATATATATATATATATATATATATATATATATATATATATATATAAAATTTGCATGGAGTATATATATATATATATATATATATATATATATATATATATATATATATATATATATATATATATATATATATATATATATATATATATATATATATATATATATATATATATATATATATATATATATATATTTTTCGACTTTTTGGAAAGTCACTCATGGGGTATATACACACCGACACACACACACACACACACACACACACATATTTTTTTTATGGTTCCCCTTTATAATCACAAAATACTGAAATCTCGACTTTTGGTATTTCGCGACCACAAAGACAAATTTTTAAAATGTTGAAAGTGCATAATCACGAATTCAAATATTTCAAATTCGTGGTTATTGCTTTACGTTACATGATGTGTGCTCTTTGGTTTGGATGTTGTTCAGCATAGTGTATGGATTTACGTGGAAGCTAAGAGAAGTGAGTGTTTTGTAAGGGTTTTGGGTGGGAGTTTGAGTGTATGTGAGATTGTTTGTAAGTTGTATGTTGGGTTAGGGTAGGAAGGTGAACATATGAGTGTGTAATTGTTGGATGTATTGATGTTTGTCTGTGTGTGTGTGTGTGTGTGTGTGTGTGTGTGTGTGTGTGTGTGTGTGTGTGTGTGTGCACGCGCAAGGGACTATGGAATGTCTGGGTGTGACTGTACTGTCTTTTACTGTTTGTGCGATCTCAGAATTAGCATATATCAGTAGGGGGTGTGCGGGGTGCAGAGAGGCTTGCCTCCATGCTTATGTGTATTGTAGGTATGTGGATGTCTGATGTTTTGTTTTTGTCTGTTTATTTGTTTTGTAGTGTGGATGTTGTGGTTTGTGTGGTGTGGTATATGCTGTGTGTTTGGGATTTGTAGTTTCGGGATTGTGAAGGTTCAGTATTTGAAGGTTTCGCCTTTATGATCGTGAAATACTGAAGTTCGAGATTTCAGTATTTCACGATTATAAAGGGGAACCATATTTATATACAGGAAGCCTTTCACTTTGTTAAATGTTTATTTTCCTTGAGTTAGTAATTATGTTGCTTGGAGATAATCATAAGGCCTTCTTCACATATGTCCACAACCTCAAAGGAAGCAGCCAGATCTGTTCAGAACTGGTGGTCAAGGACACCACATATACAAATGTCATAGACATAACAAACTTGCTGACTGACAGTTTCAGTAAAAACTTTACCCCTGTGTCCCCCCCATCAATAAATCAGGACATCCCCAGTACCTGCCCCCTTCCACTTATATCTAGGGAACAGGTCATCACTACTCTCTCAAAAGCAAAAAAGTCAGCCTCCATGGGTCCGGATAACATCCCAGGCTGCATCCTACGTGAAATCAGGCAGGAACTTGCAGCACCACTAGGCATCCTATTTAACCAAAGCCTGAGTATTGGCTTCATCCCAGCTGAGTGGGGGACAGCCACTGTCATCCCTTTACACAAAGATGGAGCGTCCACCTATCAGGGAAATTATAGACCCATCAGTGTAACTAGCCTGATCTGCAAGGCCATAGAACATCATGCACCTCATTAACGAGGACATTGGCAACCTCCAAACATCAAGGGGAGGTCACATCTGCTGTATTTGGTCGACTTCTTTCAGACTGTCACGAAAGCCATGGGTGAGGGGAAGATGGTACACACCACCTACCTTGACCTGGCCAAAGCCTTTGACACTATTCCCCACTCGGGCATAATAGATGAACTCTCTCGACTAGACATCAATCCATATGTTACCAGATGGGTGGCAAACTGGCTAACTGATAGAACTCACATAGTCAAAATAGGGGAAGCCACCTCAATTAGTAGACCTATAACAAGCGGCGTACCCCAGGGTTTGGTCTTGGGGCCTCTGTTATTTGGGATATAGTTTTCTGAAGTGCAGGCCAAGTTTACAGATGACTGCAAGCTGGGTGCTGTCATCAATTCCCCTAGTTATGCGGACGTACTCCAAGATGGTCTCACTCAGACAAATGACTGGTGCCAGAAACATGGCCTCAAGCTGGATACCAAAAAATGCATCATCATCCCCTTTGGGGAGGGTGACATCCACACAAATTATCATATTAATAACAATGTCCTAAGCACTCAGTCAGTTGTGAGGGATTTGGGCACCCAAGTTGATAGCAACCTGACTTTTGACCACCACATTGCTTCCGTTGTATGGAAAGGCTTCTAAATAGCCCACCTCATAAGTAAGGGTATCTCATTCAGGGACAAGGAGGTCATAACATCCCTGTATTCTTCCCTTATAAGGCCCATTAGTGAGTACAATGCCTATTTCGGCATGTACCTCACAAAGCATATGCAGCAGCTAGAGAGACCACAGAGGCTCCTCACCAGGAGATTCCAGGGCCTCAAACATCTACTATACACAGATAGGCTAAAAGTCCTATCCTTCTACTCGGTTTCATACAGGCTCCTCAAAGCTGAGCTCTGTCTGGCATACAAGGTGTTCATGGACTCCACCTTGATGGGACTGATGCATATCCGCAAGTCAAGCTCCACTCGAGTAAGCCACATGAGTGGCCTCAACCTGGTCTATGACATCAACAAGACTTGTTGGCAGTACAGATTTGTGTGCCAGAGACTCCCCCATCTATGGAATTGACTCTCTCTCCACATCAAGCAGAGTACCTCTTTACCCCTTTTTTAGCACAACCTGGATAACTGGATGGAAAACAGAAAATATACCCCTGGGATTTCACCCGTGTCCATGCTGGACAAGGGCATCAAGTGCTGATTTGTCTAAACATGGACTAAGCTCTTGGCTAGGCTTATAAGGGCCTCAAAGCCAATAGCCTAGTAACATCCTATTATCCTACTGATTGGTAGAATTTCTGTTTTGTCAAAAAGAGATTTGCTAGGTGTTTTGGGTTGTAGTACAGTGAGAAAAAGTTTTACTATTTTCCACCAATGTTGTACTGTCTTTAAGTTAGTAAATTTACATTTGCAGGATTGCAAGGGTGTTTTTCTTTGATTTTGATATAGTATTGTTTTTATGTATAGTCATCACACCGTGGTCCGTATTTTTTTTTGTTTTGTTTTGTTTACTGTGTCCCATTGCTTTGTAATGTCTGATATAATGTATTTTTATGGTGTGTAGGATGTATATAACATTTTGTGATCTGATGCATAGATTTTCAATGCATTGAATGTGAATGAATTATATAAGTACATTTAATGGCATATAATTACACATATATAAAATATCCATATATTTGTGTGTGTGTGTGTGTGTGTGTATATATATATATATATATATATATATATATATATATATATATATATATATATATACACAGAGAGAGAGCGAGACAGAGAAAGAGAAATACAGATAGATTTATCTATATCTAAATATATATATCTATATCTATATGGATCTGTCTATGTCATAGTATCAAAAACTCAAATTACTGAAACCCAGAATGCTGAAAATAGAAAATATTAAAAACCTTTTTAATGCAAGGTGAGAACAAGTCCCTTGTACCTTCCACACCCCTTTCTAGTTACATATACCAAGTCCAGGATCTCACAACAGCAGACAAAAGGCAAATTCTCATTTTCAATAATTTAATCATCAAATGAATGGAACCCATCTCTTTCTGTATGTGTGTGTGTGTGTGTGTATATATATATATATATATATATATATATATATATATATATATATATATATATATATATATATATATATATATATATATATATATATACACACACACCTGTATTTATATATACTTATACTAAAGTAAATGTTGTCATCCCTAATGTCAACACACATAAGTCAACAAAAAAATTGACAGTGCATGCAATCATAGCAATGTTTTTTTGTAGAGGGCAAGCACCCTGTCTCACCAGTGTGTGGAGCTATGCCCCCCACACCCTTTGCTAATTATATATACTAACTCTGAGACTGCACAATAGCCATGAAAGGGTATATTCCCCAATGTTGGGAATCATGTGATCTTGCACACCTGTTGATCACCTAAAAGTACCTAAACAAAAAAAGTTGACATGAAAAAAAGTCGAGCTAAAATAGCCATCAAAACATATCGACAACATTATTTGCTTACTCCAAGACAACTGTCCTTATGATTATTGTTAAATGTGTCTTTTCTTTTGCATGTTGCCTGAAGGTATTATAAACATTACTGTCTTCATTCCCTGTTATATGCAAAAAGGTTGTTAGCTGTACATGTAATGTTTTATTTTTTGAGCCTGACATATTGGACAGATCAGACAGTTGGACCCAAGCTCTACAACTTTCACCTGAATACCCTTACAAGTCAAATTACAGTGTTGGACTTAGTAATATGAAAATGTCCATCTTTCTTTCACTTTAGTGTTCTTCGGCTGCCTGATGAAAACACTTAAGTGGATGTTGGTGCTCATTGCAGAAAAGTAAATTTTATTTCCTTCTGACAGCATATAAAGTACTCTCCAAACTCCTAGCTGTGATAGCATGCAAGATGTGCCTGCAAACAGTCTAATTATGTTCAGTAGCTGTTTACTTCAAGAGGGCTTACAGAAAACCAACTCTGCAAGCCTGTACCTTAAGCTAATATGTTCTCCTCCCAGCATGCACTGTGGTTAGCTCTTACAGTGGCCTACTCATAAAGACTATACATCATACAGGTAACATAATAAAACTATGTTTTATAAAAAACACAAAAATATGTAGGAACATTCAAGGATTTAAAAAAAATAGAGGCTTCATAATTGCTAAATAATGAAGAATCTTGTCAGGAGGAAATTAAAATGACCTAAAATCATTTAGGTCTGTCTCTTAACAGTCAACTTTCCTGAACTGAAGCAAAGATGATGCCAACTTATTGTCTGTGGTTGTAAATGCCATCATTTTATTTAGTAAGACTATTGTGACTGAAAAGTTGAAGAAAATTATATTGGTAGTCACTATAGGGGATACACAACATTTACTCACCTTTCATGCTATTTATATTTATTAAACTATTAACAGGTGTTTAAACATATCAAATTTTCCATTTATTGCACAAGATTTGTAAATATGTTATTAAATCCATTTACAGAACAGTCATGTTTTTGAATCTGTAAGTAAATTTAAAATTAAATAAATCTCCTGATCATGATGGTGAGATTGCAAAGTACTAGAAAGTATGTGCTAGAAAACTTCAGAATTTTTGTTAGATGTATTTAGCATACTCAAATTAAAGGATTTACTGAGTTATATGTCAACCACTCAAACAATATTACTTCCTTAGCTATGAATCATTCCAACCACACTAAATACAGAACAGTAGCTTTGATAAATCTAGATTTAATGTTTTCACTTCTTTTTTACCACAGTGAATCAGAATGGCTTGGCCTTTTACTCTTTTATCTTTCCAAACTGGTTTTCTAGATGGGGCATCATACTCAATAGTGGATTTTAACTCTGATGTCTGTTTATACAATTTTGCCCAACGATCAAAACATTGTTTGCTTTATCCATGAACACATCAAAAGCATTTGACTGAGTAAGTTTCATTTTTTGAACTGCTTGAAAACCATACACCAGGATTCAGAACCCTCTGCTTTATCATGCTAAGACTGCTTGCTGGATGAGCACAGAGTGTGCCATTCAGAAAACACTGTAACACAGTGTGGCCAGCTTGAAAACAGGATATAACAGAGATATATGCTAATGAGTATATAATGAGCCATGCTAATGAAGTAAAAAAATGTCATTGTGATTTAATAATAAATAAATAATGTGATGCACTTCCACATCATGCTCATGCTAGCAAAGAACACAGCCAATGATTGGGTTCAGCAAGAGGAAAATTTAAAAATATGTCAGGGCTGCTTCAGCCATTTTAAATTTGTATCTGCAAAAGGCTCTTATAACAGTCACTGTCCAAGGTGCAGGGTCTTTTAACCAAGCTTAATTTTTCATGGTCTCGATGAAATTGACATAATAAACTACTACAGTGTGGACAGGGACACCATACAACAAATAGTAGACATGGGATGCAGTCGTCTAGCCCCATGGGAATCATGGAGGACCTATTCCAGTGGATATAAATATATGTGTGGCTATAAATATTTTGGGTACAGAGACCTTTCAGTGACCTACTGGTGAGACAGTGAGGATTTCACAGGCTTCTGCCTTCAGAATACTTCATTAGTTCCTCAATGCCATACTTCAACATATGTGGTTTCCATGTATTGTTTCCATGTGTACCAGAGGAGCGAGCTAAGACTGTTCAAGAATTCTATGCTATCCATTTTCTTGTGGTACAGAGGACCGTTGACTGTAACCACATTCAGATAAAGGCACCATATGGTGAAGTGGGAAGGAGGTACGTGAACTGCAAAGGGCATCACTCCATCGAGTCCAATGATCTGTAATGGACAAGGTAAAAACTACTGTGTATGTGCAGGCCACTCAGGCAGTTTTCACAACACACACAAAGTGCACCTGTGACCTTGACCAAAGGTTTTCTAGGGGTGACTTTCTACAGGGACCTCTACTGCAGGATGTTGAATCTGCCCTAGAACCTTTGCTAGGGGTGACTTTCTACAGGGACCTCTACTGCAGGCTGTTGAATCTGCCCTAGAACCTTAGCTAATGACACCAATGAAAAATCCATATAACCCCACAAAGCAAGGTTACAACCATGCTCGTTCACAATCAGAATCATCCTAGAGTATGTGTTTGGTATGATCAAGTCATGTTTCCACTATCTGGATACATCTGGTGGTGTCCTGCAGTACAATCCCACCACCTGTGCCAAAATACTTACTGTGTGTGCTATGCTACATAATATAATACTTAGAAAACAGTAACAGCAGGGTGGCCCAGTGCAGGGACCACAGTTCCCAGCACCACAGGCAGCAGCTGAGACAGTTGTGGAGTCAGATGAGGGGCCAGCAGCAGTGAACAATCATGTCAAGACAGTGGATGGCACAATATGCCATGGTACTAGCTAACAGGCAGTGAACTGCACAGAGTCTTACTACCTAAGTTATATAAGAGCTCAGCAGATGCAGACTGTAGCAGTAATTAATAGAAACAAACCAGACTGTGCTTACCCATGCATTGCCTGTCAGCTCTGTGCATCAGACAATGGTAGCCCAAGTCAGACATTCTTTCAGATAACAGGGCTTTTTTATCAGCATTTTCACAGGTGGGTGAGCAAGTTTTACTACATTACTACAACAATACTTAAGCTGATTAAACAAACTGTAGAAATGAAGATGCATACATAGGAAAAGCAGGCTCTGCTTGCCCATGCATTGCTTGGCCACTGTGCACATCAGACGTACGCAGCCCCAAGTCACATATTGTGAAAGGACAAAGCAAAGTTGTCATCACCTATACAGGTGGCAGCAGGTTACAGAAGTGCATACTTTTAACAGAGAAGTAAGTGTGTGTGTGTATGTGTATGTGTATGTCTGTATGTGTGTGTGTCTGTGTGTGTGTGTGTGTCTGTGTGTCTGTGTGTGTGTGTGTGTGTCTGTCTGTGTTTTTGAGAGCTAAATAACTCCACCAGCAGCACCATCTAAATATCAAAATATAACTCTGTTAGTTTCCGCACTCAGCCAGCCAGTCAGAAATGCATGCATGTGAGCCCTTGAGCACAATTCCGACAGGGTAGTGGAGTTGACGTCATCGTGCACGTGATGACATCAGCTCAAAAAAGCACAAAAAGAAAAAAAAAATTAAAAATCGGAAATGAAGGGATGCCACTCGGGAATTGTAGCACTCCATTATTTGGACCCCAAAACTCAGTAAAAACCAAGGTTGGGAGGTATGGAGAGTTGTGTTATAAAAAAAATAGGAAGCTTATGTATTTAAAGCAAGAGTGCCCAGGTTTGGGGTATGTGGCTAACATATGGAAGTCTTTGGTTTACTGTGTGTGTGTGTGTGTGTGTGTGTGTGTGTGTGTGTGTGTGTGTGTGTGTGTGTGTTTCTGTATGTCTGTCTGTCTGTCTGTAGGAACACAGCCTCAGCCGTTGTCCCAGTAGTATGCTCTGGCATATACTGCACAGGTTCAAGTCATGCGTCGTAGAGGATCTAATTTGTTGTGCACTCTCCTGCTCACAATAACTGCCTCCACCAGGAGCTTCACTGGCTGTTCTATTGACTATGACTAGAAGTAGGAGTGCTACCAAGGCCATGGCTATGTGGATGGCCTCTCCTTTGTGTAGACACATCCATAACTGTTATAGAAGTGCTACCACAGCAGCAGCAGCAGGACATGGCATGTCCCTGATAATGTCAGCTAACATCTGAGGAAGCATCAGAAGATGGCCTCATGGATGTTCCTTCTCCTCCCAGTAGAAGATCCAGAGCAGACACTGTCTAGTGTGTCATTCACCATGTCTAGTGAGTCACAAACAGGGATCATGCAGTTTCATAAGTCATCATACACAACCTGCAGTAGTCTCACAACCTCTTCTGAGATCCTGCTAGAACTCTCATGTGCCTTCACGATGACCCTGCATAAATGTTGTGTGGCAGCTACTTGCATACTATTTTAAGTGAGAGGCAGTTAACCATACAACTGGTGAGAACCTGTACCTAAATCCCTGTATGGTACCTCCTGCCTATGGTGGCTAGTGGTAGATTCAGATATGCCTGCACCTGGGGCCACCATGTTACCCTGATCTACAGTGTTCTCATCAACCTGTCCACTCTCAGATGGTCTTATGTTATGGGCATACATAGGCAGAAAGACAGACTGTGTCCATAGCCTAGGGAGGAGATATGGGGGTCTTATCCCTGTGTATGACATAATCCCTGCAGCTCCAGACAGTGCCTGCTCATTCCTGCCATCATCAGAGGCTAAGGATTCCCCGACATCTGACTGAGGTAGTTTCACAGTGCTGGTGTTACACTCAAAAAATGAATGAAATACCCAGTATATGTATGCCCAAACACTATAACTAAACCTCGAAGTACTATAATTTCAATTACTAATAAAGATAACTGCTGCATGTAAGTATGGCCATACTTTATGCAGGTGGTCAGTGTAACTTGATACCAGATGTATCTATATGAATCCACTAGTGTCCATCTCTGCCCCAATATTCAGCACCACACTATGAAACTCTGAAGAGGTGTCAGTGTCTCTGAGTGATGCCAGATACTCCTCTATCTTGGTGAGTGGTTGTACAGTAGGCAGCCCACCACGTGTAGTACTTCACTCCCATACCATGGCCTCCGCTCTGACGATGGTCCTCTGTATCATACCACTGGCCCTACGTCAGGCTATTTTATAATTATGGCCATGGCTACTGATTGCATTTACATTGTCAATAACCTACTGCTAGACATGGTCATGGAAGTACCTTTCAAAGGCCTGCACTCCAATGAGCCATCCATGATGGGGAAGGAGGGCTTTTATTGTCATATCATTCTTAGCCTCTAAAACATGAGGCTTGCTTGTGGATGTGCCTTCAGCAACCTTCATCTTAGGTGAATCCCTCCTGTTAAGGCATAAATAATGACTATCAAAAGCCAGGTTCCTACATTGGCAGTGCACAAAATGTAACAATTATGAAATCTATACCAAGATACCATCATATACTAGTTTTCTAGGGCTTAACATAAACATAACTCTTTCCTAAAAAATACAACCAATAATCTAAAATCCATCTGCATGTGACAAACACTCCCTCAAAGAAAAGAATTAACAATTGAATGAGTGTCAGGTTATCAGACACGCAACCTCCTAAGCATAACAACAATATGAAGTAGCATGCACTGAACCTAAGCTCCATTGAACAAAACTGTACGCAGACTTAAAAAGATATTCCTTCTACAAATTTCTAAACTGCGCTGGCAGGCTACTAAAGACTGTAGTCATGCATTGCACTGAACCCATTAAAGACATGTCTTATTACTTTTAATTCTGTTAAAAAATGCAGGTAGACAACATAAATGAAATAAATGTCAATATTGTACAAGATTCAGTTGTGTTAATCAAGACATGCCTTTAAGTATTCTGGCAGACTTATGTAGTTCAGGAGCATCACTAAAGCAATTTTCCTTCAATACAAGGGGAAGAAAATACTCTTCCACAGCATGACAGAGGATTCCTATTCCATGCTACTTATATGTTCTAAACTCCTCTGGGCATATCGGGTACGCTAATTAGTTCTCGAGTCATTATTCTTTCTGAATCACTCAATTTGCATAATTAGCAAACAAGGCAAACATACATGAGAAGCACAGAAACATATATTAAGAGTTTGGCAAGCTAACGCCTTCCAGGTGTGCCTCATTAGGAGTAACGGTCAGGCAATTATTTGTTAACGATTTATGTTCATTAACCTCTCAGTTTGAAAGGGTGTAGCACACGGTATCTGTCACAAATCTGTTTAATTTATACACATTAGGAAATATGACTGAAGTCTGATCCAAAATATTGGCCATGTCATCTCAAATGTACGTGAGGTGGCTATGCATAAATTTCAGACATGGGTGAATATTCCTAATAATGAAAATGATATCTCTAACCATCTCAAGCTGGATTACCTATTGATAACATATCGGTAGTAGAAAACAGCGGGTGGGAGGTATGACATGCTTTAACACATTTGATGGGCAAAGATAAAAAATTAATATTAATAATATTATATAAATTATATCAATATGCCATCCAAAACATGGTTGTACCATCCAGTTGATTTTCAGTTTCATTTTGGTTCCAAATATATATGTGTGTGCGTGCGTGCGTGTGTGCATGTGTGTGTGTGTGTGTGTGTGTGTGTATCCATATCCAAATAGTATATTGCAACATAAATTCCCATTTTAGAAGTACACACAAACACACAAAAACACAGATTGTAGAAAGCATAACTGCAAGTGTAATTGACTCTGCTCTAAGTAAGTGGCTACTTGGCATAATGTACTAGTGATGTAAAGAGTTCATTGCAGTGCATTTGGTGCAGGGTTCTAATCCTCAGAATGTGTCACTTTTCTAAAACTGTATAACTGTGTATTCCTTCACAATGAATAGTCTTTCACAACTGGAAATCTTTACTTGTGCCTCATGGGTTCTGCCCTTTAACTCCCTAAGTGGCCAGGCTAGCCAATGCAATGCTATTGTTTTGTATTAATTACTGTCTTGTGAACATGGGCATTGATACATGTCCTTGACTCTAAAACCCATTAATCATGCATATCACATAGTTATTCACAGTTTCTACCTTAATCCATTAGTAAATGTTACAGAAAGAAATTACACTTTGGAAAAAAAAATGTGTGTTCATGTTCAAACGCTGTGTGATAGTTGGCCTAGAACATTGTCACTGGTCATTGCTGCTCCTTGGGAAATGATGATTCTCATCCCACAGTAAAAACTGAGAAACTCTCTAGGCATGCACAACAATTTAGCCATCGTTTTCACAAATGGGCATGGCATCAGTGTACATCTGCATTTTGGACATAGACAAAAGTGATGTCAGATTTGTTTCCTAGTAACATCATTAGTGGATGAACATGTTAAACATGTGCATACTCCATTACATTAAAGTAGGTGCAGGGTATGAATCCACATATGGAATACACTTATTTTAATGTTTTCTTTTGATGTTATACATGCAATCCTTTCATAATATATATATTTTTTTTTACCCTACTGCTGAGCCAATATATTCAAGAAACTATAATATTCTTTCTTTATCTGTAAGACTTTCCATTGTTCTTTGTTATAATGTTATTGTTTTGGATCCGATTATTGTCTTATTACTTTTTAAATATTTGTTTTTCCATTATTGCACACTCATTTTGCTATCAGTTCACAAAAGTGCTTAATGACATCTGTGGTGATACAAGTACATACACACACCCACCCACCCACATGTATCAGGAGGTTAGTTTTGGCTTGTAGGGGTTCAAGTCCAGCCTGTATTATGCACTCCTTTACACATACATTTTGTCCACAAGCAATGCTTAAAGTATGGGCTCTTCATCCTGTACACTTCTGAATACAGTCATACGTGGTGCAGTAACAATAAAGAAAGTGAAAGTGTCCACATAGACATTGAAAGGAGGGAGCGGACAGAATACAATTCTGACTTTATATGATAAGAAACTTAAAATTAACTTCTGTGCATAGTATCCAATTTAATTGTGTGTGTGTGCGTGTGTGTGCATGTGCGTGTGCGCGCGTGTGTGTGTGTGTGTGTGTGTGTGTGTGTGTGTGTGTAGAAAACATACCCCCAAAGTAAAACAAAGTATGTAAAAGATACCCTTTCTCCCAAATCTTCAGTGGCATAGCTGGTTAATGTTCTTTTTGTGTTCATTTGCTTGGAATATGTATGTTTACATCCCTTTACATGCATTTATGTTAGTTTCCTCTATATTTTTCTTCCCCTAAAATAATAATGACAATATTTAAAACACAATCACAGCATACACATCATCAAAAAGGTCTTATAAACTACAAATGCCATTTTTTGGTCATTCGTTTTGCAACAGTTGGCATAGAGCAGTGTTGCCAGTCAGCGATGATTGTAGAAAAATGGTAGATATTTTTCCATAGCAAAAAACTGAAAATTCCTACATATCCATATTATACCTTAATGAGTGACAACCCAGTGTAAATATATGTAAATACTGTAAATAGTTTCTTTGATAGATATAGTATAGAATTAAGATTTCTTGTTTTTCTTTTTCTGTCATGCAGCAAGATTACTTTAACAGTATTAATATCTACCCTTTCTGTTTAAAGTGAATTAGGTTTTGAATTGTAATGATAAGGTCGTAAGTTTGTAATCTACAATATAGTATGTGTTATTTGACCTTATGTAAAATACGTTGCTATTTTGTCTCTTCCATGTATTAACTGTTTATAATAAGCAGAAAATTTTTCTTTCTCCCTTTCTTGTGAAATTGAAATAAAAATTTAATTTGAAAAAAAAAAATTCCTACATATGTCCAAAGACTAGTGTGTGTGTGTGTGTGTGTGTGTTGTGTGTGTGTGTGTGTCCATATCCAAATAGTGTATTGAGCATGGAGCCAATGTGCATAACCTAGCATTTGAACATAAAATTAATGTAAAGAGCATATTTTCACTGTAATTTCCTTCATGGCTCAACATATCAATGAAATGAAGACTCCCCTTATAGTGCAATAGGTACAGGGTACGAATCCAATGAAGTTATTTTTATTTTACAAGTATTATGTCAGTCAGCGGCTGTAGTACATTGTAATACACATCTTGGTACATATCTCATCTCATAGATGCTGTAGCATATCTGACTAGCATTCTTTTTGTTTTCATATGAGTAGAATATGAATGGGTTCAAATCATATGAGTAGAATATGAATGGGTTCAAATCACATGAGTAGAATATGAATGGGTTCAAATCATAGGAGTAGAATATGAATGGGTTCAAATTCAATCACATGCATTAACTATTGTAATGTTGTCAAGATTTGTTTCACTCTGAAATGGATGGTGCTTTTAAATAAAACATCACAGGCATGCACCAAAACATATTAGGAAATAACATACATGATGCCATATGTAGATTATCAGAATATATGGTGTACCGTTTCTGATCCCCTTAATACTGTAGCATATGTAACATAGCTACTTTTTCAGTCATCCACATTTTTCTTTCCCTCACTTCACATACTTGTATAAGTTTCTCAGTGGCATGACTATGAATACACAGCTTAATAGGTGATGATTTTTGTTTCCAGGGGGGTTGATTCCAATGTGCTATATGTAATCCATTACAAATATGCTTTTTTCCTAAGCAATGCTACCTGTAATTTTACTAAAAAAATTACATAACCAGAATATACAGAAACATCAAAGGTAGTTTGAGAAATACATATGTGGGTGTAAGACTGTTACCCTCATAAATTTTATAACCCACCCCTCTGCACATGCTATGAAATAGAAAACTGTCAGGTGACATAAACTCGATATCTCACTGTTAACCAGCATGCCCCAACCCCATAATTCGTCGGGGATATCATCTAAAAATAAAAGAAAAGACTGTCAAAATATCCTTTAAATTTGACTAACAGGACCCAGCTATCTCCTACATAAGTGTCTCTGCCCTCCTGGAAGACCAGAACTGTGTCCACTAAGCCCCAACCCCATAATTCGTCGGGGATATCATCTAAAAATAAAAGAAAAGACTGTCAAAATATCCTTTAAATTTGACTAACAGGACCCAACTATCTCCTACATAAGTGTCTCTGCCCTCCTGGAAGACCAGAACTGTGTCCACTAAGCCCCAACCCCATAATTCGTCGGGGATATCATCTAAAAATAAAAGAAAAGACTGTCAAAGTATGTTTGTACTACATGTTTAATCCTAAACTTCTCACCTGTGTGCCTAGTCTACCTACTTGCCCAGGACTGCCAGCAGCCAACAGCACCAGTCCCCATCAACTATTTGACCAGACCCTCATTCATTGCACTGCCATCACTACCATTGTTATTCCTATCTCCTATCCCTTAATACTACTTTTTCCCTTCTCTTTCCCTTTTTTACCCCTTCCTTACCTCCATACATCTGAATCTAAACCTTTCGGCCACTAGGTGGCACCCTTCTACTTCTAGGTTTTCCTTCCTTTCGGCTCTTTGCTACACTTACTGGTTACGCTGACTTCTACCTGTAACTTTTAGTCTATTAATTACACTTTTCTTTTCCCCTGGCCCTTGCCAAACCACCCTCCTATTCTTACTTGTCTACTATAAATCTGCCTCATCACCTACCCCTATAGTTCATACTATTTACATTACCTGTTTTAACTTACCTGCTGTTATTCTACTTTACTGATTGTTTTCTTCTGAGCCATTATCTACTCCTTTGTGTCTTGCTGCTACTCTTATCATATTTCCCTAAAAGCTCTTTCCCTACAATTCCACACTCCTACCTCACCTACCTCTCCATACACCTCCCACTTTATCAGGCCACCACCCCCCCCAGTCTTGATACTATTCTCCCTTTGGCTTATTTCCCGCCTATCTCCTATGCCTGTGCCCTTCCCCCTCACCCTATCCCAAGCCTTCTAGGCAACCTTATAAATATTTCCCCACATCCCAGGACGCCATCTTTCTTCCCCAATTATCAGCTTGGCTGCTGTGCGTCTTGTACCTGGTGCGGATCGGTTAACTAGGGTAAGCTCCATGTTATCACTCTGTTTTTGATTTACTCCTGCATTTAACTTTATGATACAGAATAGTTTCATATGCTGTTCTATATAGGATGTGTCTATGTTAATAGCGTTACACCAAGGTAGCGCTTTTGCTTCGCTGTGCCTTAATGTATGAATAGGGTTGTATCAATGGTTACACTTACATGGTACTGAGCTTAGTGTTTTTACAAAATATTAACATATTAATCCTTCCTGCTTAGAACTGTTGACTATCTGGTCATGGAAGTGCCTCCGTTTGTTTAACGAACATATAGCCATATCGTCTATCTGTAAAGGCTTAGGCTCTATACTTTATTTTTTGGCGCCTTTTTCAGATAGTAATGTTAGCCTGGTTGACTCTGCTAATAGTTATTTTAACAATTGTTTCTGGTCTCAACCAACATGTGATTTAACTTTGTGGAGCACCGCTAATAACCACATACTGTCTTTTAAATTTAGCGACTGTACATGTTAACCAATTTTCTAACCACACTAAAGAATACCTTTTGTGAATATAACACTCTGTATAGAATTTTACTTAATTTAAAAGGCTCTCTATCTGCGTACGGCGCTATAGAATTTTGTTATTTAACTTAAAAGGCTCTATAACAGCGTACAGCGCTTTAGAATTTGTCTACTTTAAAAGGCTCTATAACAGCGTACAGTGATCCAACACTTTGCTGTTCTGCTTTTAAACTTATTTTTCTCGGCTATTCAACAGTGGTGCGACGCATGGTAATCCTGAACATTTAAAGATTAAATACCAAAAGGGTTACGATTATACGGTATATCGTTAGCCACTATATCTAAATAGATTGTGATTTCTTACTTTTTAACCTACAAGTATATTAAGCGTCTGCACAAATATGTTAACACATTTAATTACATTTCTAACGAATACCTCTTGTTAACATAATACTCACTATAGAGTTTGTATAATTTAATAGCCTCTACAACAGAGTACAGCGCTCTAAAGCTTTGCTGTCCTACCTTCGCCTTGCTTCTTTGAGCTATATAATCTGTGGTGAGACCCTTGGTTAGCCCAAATATTTACTGATACATTCTGCAAGGGTATGAAGATATGGTGTACCCCTAGCTAGTAAACTAGTAAAGATCGTGGGTTTTATTTTTTAGCTACATCCACTTTAAGTGACTGTATCTTACTGTTGTTACTATGATTTATAAATTAATGTGTATTAGCTGTTTTACTATTAGAGAATTCAAGTTTAAATATAACAGTGTTTAGTACTCCTTTTTAATTTAAATTTTGTAGAAGTTTACTAGTGCTCTCTTGTTCTTTCCTCACTGTCTTCCTCTCTCTCCCAGATATCCTTTAAATTTGACTAACAGGACCCAGCTATCTCCTACATAAGTGTCTCTGCCCTCCTGGAAGACCAGAACTGTGTCCACTAAGCCCCAACCCCATAATTCGTCGGGGATATCATCTAAAAATAAAAGAAAAGACTGTCAAAGTATGTTTGTACTACATGTTTAATCCTAAACTTCTCACCTGTGTGCCTAGTCTACCTACTTGCCCAGGACTGCCAGCAGCCAACAGCACCAGTCCCCATCAACTATTTGACCAGACCCTCATTCATTGCACTGCCATCACTACCATTGTTATTCCTATCTCCTATCCCTTAATACTACTTTTTCCCTTCTCTTTCCCTTTTTTACCCCTTCCTTACCTCCATACATCTGAATCTAAACCTTCCACTAGGTGGCACCCTTCTACTTCTAGGTTTTCCTTCCTTTCGGCTCTTTGCTACACTTACTGGTTACGCTGACTTCTACCTGTAACTTTTAGTCTATTAATTACACTTTTCTTTTCCCCTGGCCCTTGCCAAACCACCCTCCTATTCTTACTTGTCTACTATAAATCTGCCTCATCACCTACCCCTATAGTTCATACTATTTACATTACCTGTTTTAACTTACCTGCTGTTATTCTACTTTACTGATTGTTTTCTTCTGAGCCATTATCTACTCCTTTGTCTTCCCCTTCGCTCGGCTCACTCCCCTCCCTTTCCCCAAATTCCACCCGCCCCTGGAACCTCTACACTTATTCCTACACAGCCACACCCCTTCCCGCCCAAGACCAATCATAACTTGTTTCTCTCTCCACCCAATCCTTAATAGTCTCCTCCCTCACCCAACCATCTGCTACCCTGAACACACACCTTCTATAGACTCTCTCTAATTCTACTTATGTACAACCAACACCTTCCTCTGCTACTACTAACTCTTATAACTACTCTTTCCTCTACCTATCTTGTAACCTCCTATGAACAATCCTTACATCCCACTTTTAGTATCCCACGCAAGTATACCCTAGCGATCCCCCCCAACTACACCCACAACCCATCTCAGTCCCATATACAGTAACTTTTATCTGGAACCAAAATGTCATCGTCTTTCTCATATTAAATACCTTATTCATAGCCTCACAAAACATAATTACTACTGCAAACCCTCACAATTTGACCACCTTATATTAAGTTTCTCATTGATTGATGGGGACATACACCCCAACCCCGGCCCTGACCCCTCCCCACTATCTCCTAACTGGCAACAAGTTAAAACAATGTCTACACCAAATACTAAACCCCCCAAATCTCTTAATCGATCATCTAACATTAAGGCCTGCAATAAAATTCCTGCTCTTCATGCTCTTCTAGAAGTCCAACAATTTGACATTCTCTGCCTAACGGAAACATGGCTCAAACCCACAATAAAGATAATGAAATTATCCCCTGGCTATAACATCCTAAGACAAGACCGCTTAAATAAAAAGGGGGCGGTGTAGCTATACTCTTTAAAACTGGACTGGAAGTAAGTAAAACAAATCATACCCTTCCTAATGACACTAATGCTGAAATTATTATTTCCAAACTTTTCCTCAACCCTCACAAAACTATCAATATTATCTGTACTTATCTTCCCCCAGGTAACAATCCTACCATATTAGAAGACCTACTAAACTGGTTCTCACTAAATCTCCTTTAAGAAACAATACTTTTAGGAGACTTTAATATTGATTGGAACTTATGTAAACAAACCAATCCATCTACCCTTATTAATTTGCACGGATTCTATCAAAACATTAACTCCCCAACTAGAACAAACAAAATTAATAATAAAGAAACCATACTTGATTGGATCTTAACAAATAGTCCCCAACAAAAATATTCAACAGGAACCCTCCCAGATGACCTTAGTGACCACTCCCTAACATATATTATTAGGCATAAAACACATCTATCCATACCTCCCGTAATTCGTTTATCCCGCAGCAAAAAACATTTTGACCCCAATCAGTTTCAAAATGAACTTAGGCTACTTAACTGGTCACCTCTTAAAACTCTCCCTATAGATGAAGCTGTTAACCACTTTAATAATACTTTTCTTACTACTCTTGAACATCATGCCCCCTTGCGTTCTATACGCATGAAATGTAAGACCGCTCAATGGCTCACAAGCAAAACTAGACAGCTAATCCTTAGTAGGAATAAAGCCTGGACTAAATGGCGAACCACTAAAAACTCTCTTGATCATTTCACCTTTAAACAAAAAAGAAACATGACAAAGCTAGCTATCCTAAAAGATAAAAAGAACTTTTTTACCCAGCTACAACAATCCTCCCACCAACAACCACATAAATTTTGGAAAGCTATTAACACACTAGTATCCCCTGGCAAAGTTGCAACACCTAATCCGCTAGGCTCTAACCCAGACTCCCCCTTACAAACAGCTAATGCGTTCAATACCTTCTTTACTTCAGCAATACTTAAACTAGCTAACCAACAAAGCCCTGACACCTCTATACTAGCTAACCCAAGCTGCACTCCTCCATTTCAACTCAAACCCATACCTACCTCCTATATTTTGTACTTACTTCAAAAACTTAAACCTTCAACCCCCTCAGCTGACAAATTACCAGCTGAATACCTCCAGCTAGGTGCAAAAGCTTTAGCCTACCCTATCTCTATACTAATTAACAGGACCTTAAAAGAAAGTACTATACCTGCAGTCTGGAAAATCTCACACATCATCCCTCTTTTCAAAGGGGGTGATTCATTGGAGTATTCCAACTACCGCCCTATAGCACTGCTATCTCCTATTGCAAAAATAATGGAGAAATGTATCCACAAACAGTTGCTTAATCACCTCCTATGTAATAATCTCCTAGCTAACTGCCAACACGGGTTTCGACCTTTCCATAGCACCACCACAGCCTTATTATCCTTCATAGACTCCATTAACAAAAATCGCAATAATAATATTCTTTCTTCAGCATTCTTTGTAGACCTGTCAAAAGCTTTTGACATGGTCAATCACCAACTCCTCTTACATCGTTTAAAATCTCTCTCTCTCGACAATCTTGCCTTAAACTGGTTCTCATCCTATCTTCATAACCGGAAACAAGCTGTTTTATGGGACAACCATCTTTCTGAACTTCTCCCTACCACTATAGGGGTCCCTCAGGGCTCCACCTTAGGTCCTCTTCTATTTTCCATTTTTATTAACGACCTGCACCTTGCCACCCCTCTAACTACTTGTATTCAATATGCTGATGACACCACCATCATTTGCTCTGCCACTAACCAGGCTGACCTTCACTCCCTTACCCAAAAAACCTTCACCACTATAGAGAAATGGTTCTCTAATCACTGTCTCCTCCTCAACCCTAAGAAAACCAAACTTCTCCTCTTTGCACCCACACACCTGTCTCCCTCTATCAACTTCACACTCACTTCTAACAATGGCACCCTAATCACTCCAGACCAAACAACCAAACTCTTGGGTATTACTATTGACAACCTACTAAAATTTGACTTTCATATCAACTCTATCATAAAAACAACTAACAGAAAGCTAGGTTCTCTCTACAGAATCAAATCTTTCCTAACTCCTGAAGCTAGAACTACCATAGCTAGAACCCACCTAATCTCTACCCTATTATACGCTTCCCCCATATACACTAATCTTTCAAAATATAATCTCAATAATCTTACATCATCATACAACAATATTGCCAGATTTGCCACTGCCTCTCCATATAGAACACATCATTGCCAGAATCTCCTAAAACTAGGGTGGCTGGAGTTACCCCACCTAATTCAATATTATCAACTTACTATCGCCCACAAAGCCCTTCATCACCCTGAGAATACACCAATGTTCTCCACCCTCATAAAACCCTATAACAACCTGAAAAACCTACGCTCTTCTAATAAAATATTGATTCAAACTTCTCTATCAAAGAACGCAGCAGGTGACTCCACATTTTCCAACTCAATTGGCAAAATATGGAATAAACTTCCTCAAGACCTCACAGCCCTAACTTCAATTCCACTATTTAAAACCAAACTTAAACACTTCCTAAGCAACCACTGGCTATGCTCTTGCTATAACCCTAGCTGACCTTTTTCACTCCATCTCTTCTCTTGCCCCCTCTCCTCTTTCTCCTAACTCTTTCATTTTTACTCATTCCATTTCTGTAGGGCAACTGTCTCTCCCTTCTAAAAACAGACTTTACTCAAATTTTTAGTGTTAAACTTATTGTTAAACAATGTAAATAATTCTGTACATACTAAGTTACCTGAACTTGCATACCTTCTATGTCTCTGTCTGATCACCATTGCCTGAACATCCTTAATTGTGGTTTAAATTCCTTGTTTATTATTGTACATTCTTGTATTATATACTTGTCAAGTAGTAGATAGCGGAACTTTTCTCCCCGGGCCTCCACTGAAAATGGACATGTATCCAATTGGACTAGCCCGGTTAACAAATGTAAAATAAAATAAATAAAATAAAGAGTTGGAGTTACTGTGGAGCATATATCTATCTATCTATCTATCTATCTATCTATCTATCTATCTATCTATCTATCTACATTAGCACACATAGGCATGTAGTACTGCCATGTTTTACACTTAAAACCGACCCTGGAGTCATACAAAATACAGTATCTATATTGTCTTTTTCTGTCATCCTTCATGCGACTTTGGATCTCCATGGTGGCCATCATTGCATGTAGTATGGAGATACAAGATCTGCTTTGTGTGCCAATTCCATGCCATTGATCTTTGAAGAAGAGACATTACTGGTGAAGGTGAGGCTAGTGCTCCATTTAGGGTAAAGAGGAGGTTATGAGAAGGAGTCTAAAAATTTTGTACACCTCCTTAGCAATAACTACAGCAACAGGCTACTGAAGGAGCGCTAGCAGGTCACATTACAAAGCTGAAACACAGAACAGTTTGGTCAGGCTGTCACCCAAGCTACTGGTATCCCACACAAGGACGAACAGTGTCTTTATCAATACAGTGCCATGAAATGCCACAAAGCTGACCTCCTTCACTGATGGGAGGTAGATTATAGGGTCAGCCCACCACAACTGTATTGAACGTCTATCATTCTATACCTCTGCAAACTACAACCGTACCATACCATGGCACCTTTTTCATTAATCTGTTTCCTTATGTGTACCCCCTGCAGAGACGGAAGGAAATCAGGAGGTGCCTCAGGAGAGAGAGTGTAACGCCTCAGAGAGGTACAGGGTATGTGTGGCTTCTGTTAGCACTGACTACAATGCTCACCTAGAATTGCATCAGTAGGTAATAGTCTTTAGAAATTAGGGCAAAAGTGGTTGTCAGACAACTAAAGTACAGTTTTGTACCTACCATAAATGTAGATGTTCGAGTGTTCACCCTGCTGCAGTCATCACCCTTGGGTTATCCTGTCGTCAGGCAGTCCCGCAGCCAGCCTGCATTCCAAAGTCTTGGTCCAGCGTCGGTTGTTGTCGCTTCTTCCCTGATGTCAGTGCACCAGGGGTATATAAGAGGCATCCAACGCCATTTTCTTCAGTTTTTCTTGCCCCAGATGTCAGGTGCCCCCTCAATAGGAGGTCACTACATAGTACCAATAATAGAAGTGATGCACAAACAAAACATACCCCCAGCTATAGGCAAATACACCACAAAGGTTGTATCAGGTTTGAAGGCATGTAAGGGTTTCAGTAAGATCAGAAGGGAAGGAGGGAGGGTAACCTGGACTGCAGCAGGGTGAACACTCGAACATCTACATTTATGGTAGGTACAAAACTGTACTATGTTCATCGTGTTACCCTGCTGCTGTCATCACCCTTGGGTTGAATCCCAAAGCTCAGTATGGGAGGTGGAATCAAACAGGGTTAGAAGGGGCAAGAAGGCCCTGCAAAACTGCAGTGGCGAAGCCAGCTCTAGTCTTAGAGTAAAGTGATAAGTGATAGTGTTTGGTGAAGGTGTGTACTGAACTCCAAGTTGCAGCTTCCAGAATTTCTTTGGTTGGCACCCCCTGAGGAAGGCTGTAGAAATAGCTGCTGCCCTGTTGGAGTGGGGCCTTATGCTAGTAGGAACTGGTTTTCCATGGTGGGTGTAGCAAAAACGTATGCAATGTCCAATCCATTTTGAAATGGTCTGTTCTGAGATAGCTTTTCCTTGTGATATTGCAGCATAGGATACAAAGAGTTGGTCAGATTTTCTGAAAACCTTTGCTTTATCCAAATAGTAAAGTAGTTGCCTGTGAATGTCCAAGGAGTGCAGGAGTCTTTCTCCTTTGTTCTGTGGATTTGGGAAAAAAGTGGGTAAATGGATGGTTTGATTTAGAGCCTCACTGGATACCACCTTTGGCATAAAGGAAGGGTTAGTTCATAGAGAAACTCTGTCTTGATGAAAAATGAGGAAAGGCTCTACTGCCATTAGTGCCTGCAGCTCTGAGACTCTTCTGGCTGAAGTGATTGCTAGCAGCAGGGCAGTTTTCCATGATATAAATTTTAAATCAGCTGAGAAAGCTGGCTCAAAAGGTGGTAGTGTAAGCTTTTCCAGAACAAAATTGAGGTCCCAGGTTGGAGTTGGTGCTCTCCTTTGAGGCCTTATGTTTTTGGCCCCTCTGAGGTACTGCCTTAGAAGTGAATGTGAAAATAAAGGGGGATCCGTGTTGTAGTGAGCTGAAATAGCTGAGGCGTGGATTTTAATAGATGAAAAAGAAAGTCTTTTGTGTAACATCTCAGTTAAATATTGCAGAATCTGAGGTATGTCTGGCTCAAGGGGATTTTGGCCTTTAGCTTGGTTCCAGACGCAAAATCTTTTCCATTTGTCTGAGTAGGTTTTCCTAGTGCTGGGCCTCCTGGCCTCCAGGATAACATCCATTACAGCTTGTGAAAGAGGAGCTGGCTGGCTGTTTAGGTAATTTGCCATGCAGCCAGATTTAAGGTCTTGAGCTGACTGTGTAGAATTTGACTGTCTTGCTGAGTGAGCAGATGAGGAATTTGTGGTAAAATCCATGGTGGGCCATGGGCCATGTTCCTTAGTAGTGGGTACCAGTGCTGGCGTGGCCAGTCTGGGGCAATGAGTATCATCCGTGGTCTCTCCATTCTGACTTTCAGCAATACCTTTGTTAGAAGGGGCAATGGTGGGAAAGCATATACTGTCAACATTTTCCAACTGAATGAGAGTGCATCCACTTTCCAAGCTTGATGGTGGAATGGCCTTGTGTAAAATTTTGATAGCTGATAGTTTTGGGGGCTGGCAAACAGGTCTATGTCTGGGCATCCCCATTTTTGAGTTATCACTGTAAATACTTGTGGATCTAGTTTCCACTCGTAGGGATCCATGATGTTCCTGCTTAGTTCGTCTGCCAATGTGTTCTTTCTTCCTGGCAGGAATTGTGCTTGTAATTGAATTTGGTAAGTCAGTGCTGTGTTCCACAAGGTGATTGCTTGCCTGCATAGAGGGTAGGAGTGCGTACCCCCTTGCTTGTTTATGTACCATATTACTGTGGTATTGTCTGTCCTTATTATAAGTTGTCCTGGATGTAAGAAGTCCTTCAAGGCTGTCAGAGCTTTCTGTACAGCTAGCATTTCTTTTTGATTGATGTGCAGATTTCTTTGATATGTAGTCCATTTGCCTTGAATGCACTGTCCTACCATGTGCGCCCCCCAGGCATAGTCCGATGCATCTGTTGTTATAGTTTGCCTGGCTGGGGGTAAGGTGAAAGGCTGACCCTTGTTGAGGTGACATGCCTGTGACCACCATAGAAACTCCTGTTGAAGGCAGGGAATGAGAGGTATCATTGTTTCCAAGCTGTGGCTGTGTTGAGTCCATACACTTTTCAGGTACCATTGTAATTTCCTCATATGCAGTTTTGCAAATGGTATTAACTCATTACAGCCATTAATAATTCCAAAGCCATGTTATATACAAGGTATCAGAAAATTTTATCTTGAAGCATACATGATGGCAAACAAAATTGTATTGATATATGACCTCTGTCAATGGGTATTTGTTAAAAATGTAAGGTGATAGCTTCATTTTTAAATACTGGGAGTTAAAGGTACACACTTAAAAGAGCTCTCCTGGAGGGAATCAGTTAATAGTATGCAAGATGCCATGAATCCGAAGGCCTGCAGAATTTTTCTTGCAGGGAGTTGGGACTTTGTTGCCATTATTTTGAAGTATTGAGTCAGTTGTAGCTGCTTGTCTGGCGTGAGATAAGCCATCTGGGCCGTTGTATTCAAGCTGGCATCCAGGAATGTCATGTTCTGCGAGGGCACTAGTTTTGATTTCTTTTTGTTTACTGTGTACCCTAGGCAACTTAGAAGGTGTTTGACAAACGCCAGATATTGTAAGAGAATGCTCTTGTTTTCTGCTTGGATGAGGCAGTCCTCCAGGTATGGGTATATTTAAATTCCACTTTGTCTGCAGTATGCAATTACTGGTGCCAGGCATTTTGTGAAGATCCTGGGTGCAGTAGATAAGTCAAAGGGCAGTGCAGAGAATTGGTAATGGGTTGAACCTGCAATGAAATGTAGGTATCTTCTGCAATTTTGTCTGATAGGGACATGCAGGTATGCCTCCTTGAGGTCCAACGTTACTAGCCAAGCTTTCTTGCCCAACATGGGAAGAAGCTGCTGTAGTGTTAGCATCTTGAATTTGGGTACTTGCAAGTAGGTGTTTAGAATTGAAAGGTCCAGAATGGGTCTCCATGCATTGTCTTTTCTGAGGGCTAGAAAGAGTCTTGAGTAAAATCCTTGGCCTTGCTCCTGTGTAGGTACCAGTTGAATGGCTCTCATGTCCATGAGAGCTGCAATTTGTTTTTGTGCCTCTGCCCATTGATTTTGTGGCAGGTTTGGCATTCATTTTATCCTTGGCAAGGTGTGAAAATGGAATCTGTATCCTTGTGAGATAATGTCTAAGACCCATTTGTCCTTTGTGATGATGCACCAGTTGTCTGCAAAAAGTGCTAATTTTCCTCCCAAAGGAGCTGCCAAGAGATCTTTGCTTGGCAGTTTGAGGGTTAAGTCATTGTGTTTGTCTTCTAGTAGTTTGGGGCCTGTCTTCTCCTCCCTTCTGTGCTGCAGTGCCCCATTGTCAAGGTTTGTAAGGGATTTGTGCTTGACCTCTGCCCCTTGGGCGTTTGTATTTACCCCTCTGTGGTCTGTCAGAAGTTGGAAAGGACCAATTTTTTGTTGGCCAATTCCTGCTGAAGCGAGGTGGTTGTACCTGTAAGAAATCTTTGACCATCTGCATGGACTTTGCCTTGTCCTCCATTTTCTTTAAAACTTCTTCTGCTTTAACCCCAAACAAGACATCCTGCTGTAAAGGTGCATCTAGTAATTTTGCTTTAACATGATCAGGCAGAGTTTGTTCCTTTAACCAAGCATGCCTACGTATGAAAGACCCAGTAACAGCTGCTCTACATGAAGCTTCCAAGGAATCAAATCCAAATTGAAAAGTGTGTTTGCTCACCTGTTCAGCTCAATGCAACAGATCCTGCATTTTCTTGAATTCAGACTGTTGAGAGTGTGTGCTCATCTTTTGTTTTAATTGAGACATTAGGAATTGATGATATTTCAGCATGTGAAATTGACAATTTAGTGCTCTCATAGCTAGAGTAGCTGAAGTGTACACCTTCTTCCCCCATCTATCTAGTGCTCTGGAGTCCCTTTCAGAGGGCACAGGATTTTTGGCCATATAAGCCTTAGCCCCTTTGGGACCCTGGGAGATAGTCTCTGGGTCAGCAACAGGACTTTTGTAAAGGAATTTATGTGAATCTGGCACTCTATAATATCTGTCTGGTTTGGCTGGAGCAGGAGGCAGGGAATCTGGGTTTAGACTAGATTCTAAGTAAACATCATCCACAATGTCTAATACTGGAGGGATAGCAAGTGGTCTGTGCTGGGGAAGTAAAAGAAACTCTCGGAGCCTTTTTTTTGAGTCAGAGTACTGCTGACCTTCCCAGTGGAAATGTTCCCTCATGGTATGTAAGGTTCCCCAAAGGAATAGTCTTCAGGGGGAGATGCTGAGGGAATGGAATCCTCAGCATCAGAATCTTTATGGGGGGAAAAGAGTAGTCCTGTTCCCCAGAGGAGTCTGAGGAAATAGAAATTTGATCAGAGGAGGCATAATCCTCCTCTTGTCTTGGCCTTTTGTCTGGGGGGGGTTGGGAACCCCTGATCAGAGTAATCAAATCTTCAGCCATCATAAACATCTGTTTTTTAGGCATGGGGCCTTGAACTGGACAGTGCTTTACAGTCTTTTTAGGTTTTAAAGGAGTTTTAAGCTTAGCATAAGATTTAATGGTGAGGATAGTCGATCTGAAGACACCTTCTGTAACCGAAGGTGTTTCCACAGCACCTGCTTCTCTTTCTGCAATGTTGTCGGTAGGGCCTAAAGAAAATGGTTGCGTTGGCCTAGTACTCTCTGCTTGAGAATCCGAAGTGGCCTGAGGTTCCAGTTCTGCGGTCATCAGGGGCTGTGTAAGCGCCTCGCTGAAAACTGGGGAACCGGCGACTGGCCCAGCCGAGGCCTCGGAGTCAGGCTTGGATCTAGGCTGCCTGTCTTTATCTTTGCATTTTTTATGCATGCTGGTAGTCGGTTGCTCCGACAGCATAGTATAATTAAATTTCCTACTGAAGTAGTGTCTAGCAAAATCAAAGCGTCGCTTTATAGTATGCTTATTGAACCTAGCACAAAACCAACAACCAGTGACGTCGTGGTCTGGGCCTAGGCAAGGAATACAATAAGAATGAAAGTCCTTATGAGGTATTTGCTTCCCACAAGAAATGCAATTGTTAACTTTTTCTGACATCAGACTGAGGCAAGAAAATGTTCCCCAATGGGGTACTTAGCTTTGAAGACGTCGGACTGAAACTCAATTCGAAAATCTCAGGTGTCAGCCGACCAGCACTTGCGAACTGCTTCTGCTTCGGGCACCGCACGGCAAGAAAGACTGGGGAAAATGGCACTGGATGCCTCTTATATACCCCTGGTGCACTGTTGTCAGGGAAGAAGTGACAGCAACCGACGCCGGACCAAGACTTTGGAACTCAGGCCAACTGCGGGACCGCCTGACGACAGGATAACCCAAGGGTAATGACTGCAGCAGGGTAACATGATGAACATCTTAGTATGCATACTGTGAAGGTGCGAACCCAGTGCTGCTGTAAGATTAGACCATGTTGTAAAGCACTAATCTCAAATAAGTTCTGATGGCTGTAGGTTGCATTCCTCATAATAGCAAATTTGTTTAACATACATTTTACATTGTATACACTGAATAGTTGTTGTCATAACATATATCATCATCATCTCATCTGGCCAATTATGATGTAAAATTTGTGCACTCTGGCTCTCACATATAACAACCATTGTACAATTTTAGTATAACATTAGTATAACAATAATTAATTTCCTCACATGTTTATATTTGGATGTAATTAATTTTAATAATGTATCTGGAATGTGTAATGAGTATGACTTTAACATTAAAGAAATATACACACACACACACACACACACACATATATATATATATATATATATATATATATATATATTTATATAAACAATACTTTTTGTTTTTGTGCCTTTCCCTCACCCTTTTTTCCTGATATTCTTTCTATTTTTCTCTCTCAAATTATGAATGTAACATCCATGACTGTTCCATCACAACCACCTGCACAGTAACCCAGACCAATCACAGTAACTCAGACTACAATCCCCACAGGTGGCAGCACCAACAACAACAAAAGAGACACCCAGCACTTCCAGGTCACAATCTCCCAGCCAAGTGTCCACATCTTTTGCCCTACCTGTACCACCTATGTGAGGTAGATCTACATTGGAGGCTAGTGCATTGATGCCCACCAGGAGTATTGCCAGTGGAGCTGGTGATTTTGACACCCAACAGGAGGAGGCAGGGTTGGTGGAGAAGATCATATAAAGGACCCTCAGTGCATAAATTGTCCAGATGGAATAAATTCTCCAGTGGGTCGATAAATTATTTCCCTATCCAGCACTGCCTGAGGTTTCTGAGTTAAGAGACAGTGGTAATAGTTCCAAGGGTGAGGTGTAATTTCCCATTGTGTTTATGCCAGAAGGGGCTGGATCACTGAACCCCTATTCTGAACCCCTATTTGTATCCCACTTCATTGTTTTCCTCTGCTGTCTGCCATGTCTGTCCTGTTTTTCTGCCGCTGTTACTTAACCTCCCCTACCTGCTTACCTACCTACCTCTGATACTCTGAACTTTCGTTTCTCTCAAAAGAAGGAAAAAAGGCACCTGTAGCACAAAAGAAATAATGTCTTGTACATAACTTTCCACTGTGTGTGTGCGTGTGTATTACACACCTGATTTGATCCAGTTAATGACACAACATTCTTAAGTTATCACACATTATTTATAAAGTACTTATTCAAAAATGTCTAAACCTATGTATTATATATATATATATATATATATATATATATATATGTATGTATATATATATATGTATATATATATATATGTATGTATATATATATATATATATGTATATATATATATATATATATATATATATATATATATATATATACACACACACACACACACACACACACACACACACACACACACACACACACATTATTAACCTGTGAAGAAGATGAGATGTGGTCTTATCCCATCTCCATGCTGATCATTCCTGAATTACTCATTTAGCATCCTAACATCTGTTTGCTCCCCATTTTCATCTCTGTCCTCTCATCCCACTTCCCACCTTTAATCTGGTCATAAAATAGATGAAAACATGACACACAGCTATAAATGGTGTATAAACAGAGATATCTAGTTTTGTACTCATCCATTGCACAAGGCTTGGCATTGTGCAGTACAGCCTCCTGCTAGTTCTCATCCTGTGATAAAAACAAAGAAAATTCTTATGCATGTGCTAAGACTTTGGCATCAATCACACTTGCTGGCACCTCTGCATGCCTGTAAGTGATCCTGACAGAATGAAAATAATATTAAAATCACTTCTAAAGCTAAAAGAAAAAACACACGGACGCTGAGCTGTTATAATAAAAATAATGTCTGTTGCCTCTATTTGTATATACTTTCATGGCTCAAATTAACAATGATTTCTGGGGTCCTTTCCAGTACACATGGAGCAGTGTTGTACATCACTACACATGGAGCAGTGTTGTATATCACTGGGAGTGGGATGCTGTCTCAGATTTTTCTACTCATTCTGCACCTGTATGCCATTCAAAAGGTAAAATGAGGACATTTGCAGAATGATAGCACAAAACTGCATAATGAAATCCCTTTCAGATTCCCTTGCTATATTTCTGCATGTGGCAGACATTAAACTACTATTTCTCACTGCTGAACACATATACAGACTTTCTGAAAACCATGAACAGCACACTGACATGGAGGATGTCACTTTGAGATGTATTACAGTCCAGTGTGTTATATATGTCACTGTCGCCTACCACCATTCTCCTCAATCCCCATGCCATCACTTTTCTGATTTCCCTTTTGAACATTTCCTTCATGTGGGACTTGTCAGACACATACAGTATAAGCTCCTCTTTGTCTTCACCTGATACAACATTGATGTGGAGCTTCACACTTAGTCTATCATGATTTTCATTTAACTGATATGTAGTTTGCTTCACTCCTAGATGCATCATTATCACTCCCTACCACATTTCATCTGAAGTAATACAACTGTCACATCGCACACATGCACATAAGAGTCAACAGTAAAACAAATTACTTTTTGTAGGTTTAACAGTGGGAGACACTTGGCATCAAGCAGTATCACAATTCATATTTAGGAAATAGTAACTGACATTTCACATTCAGTGGCAAAAACTGATAAAATAGTTTTCTGAAAGGTAATGATATGCTGACTATCACTCAACTGACCATATCTTAGATGGGTGACAGAATATTGTACTGATATAAGCGTAAGCACATGATTATTAATTTCAGTGTAACAGCTTCCATGGTCCAATGTACCACTGATGTGTGATGTTCAGGTTGTCTGTCAAGTATATGAAGGGTTATGATCCATTGAGTACTTCTGTCTGTTTAACATAGCTCACTCCATCCCATTATGTGATTTCTGACAAATGCCATAGAACATGTTTTGCAGTGCAGTGAACAGATGTTGTTGTTGTTGTTGTTATCTTTCGGCTTTTCCTGGTTAGGGGTCGCCACAGCAGAACTCCAGTCCGCTAATGATTGGCAGTAGATTTTCATGAACGCCAAGGTGCTAGCTCGACATTCAACCTTCAGCAATGGCACGCCTATTTACGCATGTCTTTTGAATGCCCACCCAACCGTGGCGAGGACATGCAGACTCCACACAGAAGGCACTCCCTGCACTCCAGCCGAGAATTGAATGGGAGAACCTCTTGCTGTGAGGCAACAACACTACCGCTGCACCACCGTGGCTGTATGTGTGAAATTCCATTTGGCTGTGACACTTTCACAGGTGGACAGTTTTGATCCCCCAGTAGTTGTACCCTCAATAGCTGTACTCTCTTTTAAGCAAAGACATCTTCATTTACACACAATGGTGATGGTATACAATTGTGTGCTTTCTGCCAACTGTTGTATAAGTTCCCCTGTAGGATTGTTTGTTAGTGCATAAATCAAGTTAAGTAGGCAGTGGTTTAAATCCAGAGCAGCGGACACTGTCTCATTATGTAAAAAGTAAGTGAGGACATGGGAGAATGGCTTTCTGAACATATGTGATGTAAGAAAGTTTACTAGCATTTGAGAAGTAGAAGGTTTTGAACCCCTACATGCTGTAATCCCTTGTAAGTATGCCCAGTTTCATAATATACTTTTTGTATCTCTCATTGCATGACAAGTTAGGAGAGATTGATACATTACTATTTGAAGTTGAAGTACATAAGTATCATTTCTCATTCTGTGGCAAACAAATGAAGAAAAGCTTTCAGCTGCATAGATATGCTGACCATCGTGCAATATCTGGATGAGTTAGACATATTTTATTTCAAATATAACAGCTTCCATAGTTCAGTGTACTACTGATGTGATGTTCAGTTTCTCAGTGAGGCATGTTGAGACCTGTGATCCACCAATTAATGGTATCCATTTCACAATGCTTATTTATTAGTCTTCCATACTGCTGTCACACTCCCTTCAAATGCATGCTTTTTGACAACTGTCAGATAACTAATACTTCAGTTTCAGTAGCTAGTCCACAGGTAAAGAGAATGTGAGTTAGGCAGGCAGGGGCTGAAATCCAGTCTGGTGTATGCTGTATCAGTGTGTAAAGCCATTGTTGACATGCAGCACTGACTTAGTAAACTGATGTGAGAAATTCTGCTTGGATGTGATACTTCTACAGGTGGAGGGATTTGATCTCATAAATGTTTTACTCCCATTTAGCCATGGCCATATTCATTCACAATCATTATTGATGACATTCCTTCAGATGTGTGCTTTTTGACAAGCATTATATGGGTCCCTATCAGATCAGTAAAAAATCACTTCAGTGAAAAGCATTTTCAGTGCACTTACATCGAACATGCCATTTGTCGAACTGTTCATACTAAGATCTCAGTACAGTGAGGATTGGGAAATCTGCCCTTTCTCCCACTGTAGTGCAATCTCGAAGTTGGTATATATAATTTGCGGGGGGTGTGGGGGGGGTGCAGCCCCCTACATGAGCACAATTCAATGAACAGTATTTCCGTGAAATGTCACTTTGATGATGTGGTATAGACCGGCATTATATAACCTGTTTTTTGGCATTAGTAGTTGGCGCAGAAGCTCAGAGACTGTGAGTTAGGAAGGCAGTGATTCAAATGTATGAGACTCTAACTTGTGGAATGGAGACAACTGTCATTATAATGTTCTAATAATGCCTTATAAGTGTAAAATTTGGTAACATAGCATGTGCATCTTACAGATTTCATGACTCACTACAATCATGCAGTGACTGGTAAGGTATATGGTAGCTTTCACTCACCACCTATTTAATGTAATTTTTCTCTGTTCATTTTATGATCTGCATCATTATTTTTACCTTTCATGTCTATGTGTATTCACACCTCTTCAGAGCACCTTCTTTTGATACTGGAGGCAAGGCTGTCACATACAAGCCCTAATAATAACAAACAGGTTATCAGTAATACACACACACTAGAGCCACTTCATATAGACTGGACCAGTTTCATAGACCCCACATATCATGAGCTCTTAAATGCAGTCTTCCTAAACCACAAAGATCTCCCAGACAATGCACAAACAGAAGTATCCTCAGCAAGCTCAAAAGCATTCCACAAAATTGATACCCAACACAACAAATACATTCACATCCTACTGTGTCTCAGCTTTTAAGCCCATAAGGCACACCACCACACAACCCAATATTTTTCATAGGAAATCTGTCAGATCACACAGATTGTTGAGCCACAAATGCCAGCATGGCTCAGTCATAATCCATATAGGCCTAAATAACCTGAGACTTACCTCTCTGGACTAGCTAGAGAGACCTTATTGAGCTCTTAGACAATGTGTCTCAGGCCAGTATGAGCCTAGCATTGAGCATCATTCTACCTTCTCCTAGTATGATACCACAATATGAACTGAAAATAATTGCGTTTTATGATGGCAAAGAGTATGTTATCGTACAAAGAGGGCCCAATATCTGTCATCCTGGAAGAATATGGTTGCCAGGACTGGTCTGCACCTGTTCCTGTTGAGATTTTGAGTATTGACTAAAACCTTGTCCATCCCCATACTGCCTTTTTAAGTATTAATGACATGATAAACCTACCCGCATAGCTAAACCAGACCAGAATTATCTGAAGGTGTTACTGCTCAATGCTAGGAGTGTAACCAGTCTGTACAGTTATTGATGCATGGTTTAAAGCCACACAGATCACCCTGTCAGTGCACGGCTACAATGCATTCCACACATTTAGATCAACTAAAGCAGAATAAGGAACAAAAGGTGGAGGTGTTACTATGTTACTAATTATATCAAAAACAAACATCTCAAGAGTGGGCTGTCAGTATGACATGTGTGAGGATCTCCATGATCAGATTACCTTAGACAAAGTCCTATGCCATATCCGTACAAGTTATAGGACCCCCTCTATATCCCAGGAACACCATAATACATACTTAAATGTACTAGAGACATTCCCCATTCAAAATAACACTATATATACTGAGAATCATATACAACCCCTGATGTACTGGCCCAAGGATTCCTGGACTTTGTAAATGCAAGCACCTATGACCAGTCAGTTTTCCACCCACTAGGGGAAAAATATCCTTGACCTGGTCCTTACAAACATAGCAGAACGTTGCACCCTCAATAGTGTAATTTTCTTGCTGGTCAGGTCAGACCATAAAGCTGTGTCCTTTGATGTAAAGTTAAAACCAGAGACACCAGCTAACCCTGGAACATTTAGGAATTGTTCTAGGGCAAACTTCCTACTACTAAGTAACACCAAGGCAACATTTTAACCCTCCCACCCCACCAAACACTAAGAATACTGCTGCCTATGTGGAATCATTCACTGAGACCTTGCATAATCATATTGACAGCTGCACAGAGACAGCTGTACCTACCCAGATTAAGCCCAGCATCTGCTCAAAAAACAAGCTACCCTGGTGGAATCCCAACATCAGTAGATTGTACAGTAAAAGAAGAAAATTCATTGCAGAAGTTAGAAGGTGCAATGCCCAGCAAGATAAAAGAGTCCTCCAAAGCCAAATTTGAAGGCAGTTAGCCTCCCATGCAAAGGACAATCACAAACCTTTCTTCAGCTATGTCAGTAACCTCAAAGGCAATACACAGCAATGTACTGAATTAATGGTACTAGTAATTAATTCATTAATTAATTAATTAACTAATTAATGGTATCTAAATGGTACCCCCTATGTGGAGCCAGAAGATATAGCAAACTTCCTGCCCAACACATTTAACTCCAATTTTACCCCCTCTCCCCTCCAGATTCCCTTCAAGAGGAAATACCCACATCCATAACTCCCCCAACTATCACTAGAGCAGGTGCTCTCCAAGGCCAAGAGCACTGCATTGATGGGTCCCAAAAGGGTGGGACATCAGAGCTGAGAAATTGACTCATAAGGCTGACTAGCCTGATATGCAAAGACATGGACACAATAAGCATGGATACTCCAACTGACAATATAGATAACCTACAAACATTGGTCCAAAGTCAGTGTGGGTTTGCCATGGGCAGGTCTTGCCTACTCAGTCTGGAATAATTCTTCAAGAAGGTCACCAAAGCAATGAACAGGAGCAAAATAATGCATATTATCTACCTTGAACTGGTAAAGGCATTTGATACAATACCCCATTCAGGCATTGTAGAAAATCTCACTAAACTAGGTATAAACCCCTGTATCCCTCACTAGATGGCCAATTGGCTTACAGACAGGACCAAAGAAGTTACAATAGGGGAGTCTGCCTTCACAAAAAAGCTGTGTACTTGCATGATGTCTCAGGGCTCAGTGCTGGTGCTGCTCAAAGGTCTTTGGCTGACCAAATATGAATATCATTACACATTGGGTGCAGTCAAATCCACCAGACTGGCATGAGAAAGACTAATAACTTGTGCCAGAGTCATGGTGTAAAATTTGGTGGCAAAAAGTCCATCACCGTCTCTTTCAAAATGACAACCACCTCAGCAAGCTACTTCATTGACAATAAACTCATAAGAGTAGACTCTGTAGTCAAGGATTTGGGAACTCATGTAGAAAGTGATTTGGCATTTAGCCAGCATGTGTCTAGTGAAGTGAGGAAATCATTCTGTGTTACACAGCTTATAAGCAGGGATATGGCATCTAGATCCAAACATGTCATTGATCCGTTGCTCTCATAAGATCAATCAGTGAGTACAATGCCCCCTTCAATATGCATCTTGCCAGGCATATGCAACAACTGGATCATTCTCAAAGATTACACACAAAAAGAATACATGGGGAGGAAAACACATCTTATGCAGATCACTTCAAATCCTCAACATATATTTGGTCTCCTACAAGCTGCTGAGAGGCGACTCATGGCTGGCCTACACAGCGTCCTCTGATCCAGCTCTAATGGACCTGTTGCACATCTGTAAAAAAGATGACATCAGGAACACCCAATCCAGGGACCTAAACTTTGCCTGCAACATACATTTAACATGCTGGAAGGACAGATATGTTTCTTAGAGGCTCCCCATCTCTGGAACATTCTTCCCATCCATGTAAAACAGAGTTCATCCCTGCACTTATTCAAGGAAAACTTCAATAAGTAAATGGAAGAAGCATAGAGATACCTATGGTCTGACACTTACATTTCTATTAGAAAGAGGAAACTTGCAAATGCTTAATCACCCATACCCAAGTATATATACCCCCACAAAATCCTTGGGAACCAAAACTTATCAGATTTTATTGGCAAGCATGGTTAGGCTTCAAACAATCCCTTCAGTCGATAACCTAGTATTCTGCTGTGATACTGTGTTACTAATATTTAATTTATGATACACAATCTCACAGTTATAAGTGCCTTTACTAATGATGTTAATATTTGTTTTCATTCCTCCACTACTGCCATTCCTATTCTCTAAAAGGCAGAAAATCCCCTTGTCTCTCCTCTGTTAAAGGCAAATTAATCATTTTCTTCTCTCCCTCTCACAATAATTCTGTAACCATACATACTTTGACCAGTTTAAATAAATTACTCCTTTGAATGATCATGTTATTCCTTCAAATGCTTTATCTATCAGCCTATATACACACATATATATAGTCGTACATCGAAAAGGCAAAATGTCAGTTGGCAATGGATCAAACACAACAGGTCAATCAGGTACTTATTAAAAACAACACTGAACAAAGCATATTTTTTGCAGGGCAACTCCCTGCATATTATATATACCAACTCTCAGATCACACCACAGTAGGGAAAGGGAAAATTCCCTGATCCCTGCTGTACAGTGATCAAGCACAGAAGAAACTTGGCACATTCGATAAGCTGGTTTTTGATCAGCTGTACCTGTGTTGTTTTTTTCTTTTCTTTTTGACAATGTGACTTTTTGATCGGTTGTAGAAACTTACATGTATGGGTTCACAGGCACTGCTCAATTTGAGCTTTAATTGCCCTCTGTATTGTTGAGAAATTTTGGTCACCAATACAGATGGCTGACAGATGTGCAAGATCAACAATTCCTGGTGTAGGGGAATATATTGCCTAGGAAATATATGATCTCAGAGCTAGTATATATAATTAGCAGGTGATATGGGGGTGGAGCCCCTCACATGGGATGTAGGAGGGCTTCCCTTCTGCAAAAACATGTTTTTTTTATTAACATGTTCGGAGGCTAATCCTTGGAGAATGCAAAGAACTGTGCCAACCATTAGCATTGTTGATGTAAGTGTCAGCGTTTGCCTTGTTGATGATTATACACTTCAACAAAGCACACTAGATCCATATATGATTTCCATGAGATTGGTTAGTTGTGGCTAATATCATCCTCTATATTGTTAACCCACTTTTGTCAACAATGCAGATGTTTGACAGTAGTATGATAAAGGATACTCCTCTTCCCCAGGGATCGTGCAATCTCAGAGTTTATAATTATCAGGGGGTGTTGGGGTTCAATGAGGCTTACCCCCCTGCAGAAAACTTTTTTTTTAAATTTAGAATGTTCTAAAGAGCAATCTTGGTGCATATGCAGACAGATGTCAATATTCACATTTCACTGTCATTGGGTCAACATTAGGCACATCAACATAACAGCAATTCTCGAGTTTCATTACACACACACACACACACACACACACACACACACACACACACACACACACACACACACACATTGCACAAAACAATATGAACTTAAAAAAATAAAAGTGCAATTAGAAATTCAGGAATTATTTAAAAGATAAGCAAAAAGGAGTTAAGTTTAGTGATCAGAATCTTCACTGATATCAGTCTTTGTCCGGGATTTATCAGTTTCAAATCTCACAAGAAATATAAGTGTTTGTAACCATACTTTTGTCTCCAGTTATAAACTGCAGTATAATGCATGGAATAACTTCCATTTAATATCTGTTGCTTATTTTGTTAATATAATAAGGACATTTCTGAATGATTTAAAGTTCAGTTCTATATTTGAAAAGTAGTTTAAAATTTGATGTGGAAGATGGTTAACCATTTAAAGTATCTTTTCTGAATAGTTATTGAATGTGTAGATACTTACAGGTATTGTGTTTTGTGTAGTGGCATCTTATATTTAGTTTTGTAATTATTTATGTGCATTTTTGGATTAGTTGTGTTATATTGTAGGAACATTTTATAACTAAAATCTTTCAAAAAAAAAAATATCATCAGGGGTATTGGCCACGTACCTAAAACAGTTACTGCACATTTCCCAAAGTACATAGAATCACTGTTTGTGTGTGTGTGTGTGTGTGTGTGTGTGTCTCTTTCTCTATCTCTCTCTATATATAGATAGACAGATAAATATATATTGCTCCTTATCAATCTTTTCCAGAATTACATAACACAAAGAGAGAGCGTGGTCTGTCAGTGCAATATAACCAAAAAGATCAAGATAGCAAATGCATGCATGTTTCCCTTTTTGAGGATTAACCTTGTACTACAGATGAGTTATGACTAGGAAAAACTGATCTGTCATTAGAAAACAGGTTATGTGTAAGCTTTTGGGTAAGATGTGTTGAAGTACTTTTCACTTTTCGCTAAAAACCAAGTCATATTCCGAAAGTAGTAGTTGAGAAAATAACTACTACAAAGAGCACTATCATTTAGACAAATTTAAATGTATTTTAGACATTATGTGGCTGTAGAATGTGTTCATTTGTTTGTTAAATGGGTAGAGCCATTGTGCATTCACCTGTTTCAGATATGCAGCCATGGTGGGTGAAAGGATGACTTCAGCAGGTGCAGGCTGTTAGGGGGCACATCTGACACTGTAGAATATGTGTCAGTTGGTCCCTCACAAGTCCGATGTATTTGAATGGCTGAGTGTAACTGAAGAGTTAGTCATTTAAACAGTTGTGATATGAACTTCTGGCCTCTTAAATGATTTGCTTTGAGGATTTTCTTATTAGTCCTCAACTACAGTTAAAGGATGATCATTTGAGGATTGTCCAGGTTTTCAGCTGACCTAGTTACAGTTATGCCTCCCTTCATGGTAGTCTAGAAGAAGCTGCCTGGTTATGTGACTTGCTCAGAGCCACACAGTAGGCAAATTAATGGTGAATGAGTCAAACCCTGGACTACAGGATGAACCTCATTAACAGACCAAAGCTTTAATCCTTTGCAGTAAAGTGCCAGGTATTTTTCGTCATATGCATTTTGTTAGTAAAATGCAGTATTTGGTATAATACTAATCTTAAATGTAATAAGGTATGTATTTCAAATACTCTTTAAATGATTTCTTATCTGTCTTTCATTTTCTGTGTTGTGCTTTATGTATGATATAATTCATGGTTTAATATGACAAGTTAGTGCAAAGCATAACAGTATCCCACTATAGACAATAACATGGGCTGTTAACTTACCTGATAATTATGTAAACACTCCTTTGAATGGTTAGTATTTCACTGAGCTATCTATAGGACATCTAATCTGTTACATTCTGAGATTACAAAAAGTTTACTTCAGAGGGTGGCATAGATATGTGATATGCTATCTTATTAGTACTCAGATTACAGATGGAAAGAACATTAAAGCAAAGTTTGTAAAGTAGTCTGACTAAAAGAGCTTTCCATTTAACAAGACATTTCAATACATAAATACATTAATTTAATCAGACTGCTTTGATGTGAATGACAATTTTGTAATTGAATTATCATTACCTCTGAGAAGCCAAATAATGCACATTTATACAACAATACAACTAATATTAATTTATTTTGCTTATAAAAGAATGACTGTCTGTATGGTGTTGAGTATTTCTTACATTGGTGGAAATATGGTTGCAGCATCTCTTACTCCTTTCCATGATTTTAATTTTCCAGGAGCTGAAAACCTTTGGGATCCAACAGGTGCCTTTGCAAATGGAATTGTTTGATAAACATAGACAGCTTTGTTTGTTCCCTTTACTTCAACAATTTTTCCTTTTAACCGCCCATATTTGGTGGAAATAATTGGACTACCTTTTTTATTACCTGAAACAAGAGGGAGAAAACAATATTTATATTATGGTAAAAACTTCAGGCTACTTTATCTGTTACATAACTGAAGGGATAATATCTGATTGTAGTTGATCCATTATTTGCCAGGTAAGCAGTGTTCTCTTTTTTTTCAATAATAAATCTTTATTGTTTTATCATTTTCAATACAAATTTAAAACAAATAAAAAATTAAAAATGAATGCCAACTAATGTATCTAATAATAACATCATAACATATATACAATATTTACATGAATGCGTCCAACTGTAACACAACTTTATACAATAAAATATAAAAATAATTGAGATTGGTTCAAGTAACAGACAATTTGTTGTTACAAGGTCCTCTTACAGTGTATAAATAACTCATAATACATTTAGGTTTAAGATATTATGCTAATATAATATTAAACACTTGTTCCCATATTTTTGGATTATTGATATTTTTATTATGTTGATATAGAAGTAATTTGTGGGCTAATATATGTCTCATTGCTAGAATTTTAAAGTTATCCCATTAGTTTGGGATGGGTTTAACCAATTAGTAGCTATATATAGTTTCATTAATAAAAAGATATTAATAAATATGGTACTTTGTGATCTAGAAAGTTCTTTTGGAGGGATATGCAAAATCATAAATTTCCATGAAAGTGTTGTACTTTGATAACCCACCTTTTGAAGTTGTATCTTTAAAGAGTTCCAAAGTTTATAAACACATTTGCAGCTCCAGAACATATGGAGAAGATCAGCAGGTTGGTCTTTACAGTATGGACAATTTGGAGAGTTTTTTGAATTGAATTTATGCAGGCTAAGGCATGTATAATACACATTATTCCATATCATCAGCTGAGTATACATCAACTTTTGAAGAGAAATAGATTTTGATGTCAATTCAATTGCTTTTATTATTTGTCTTTCTTCTATCAATGGGATTTTCTCTTTCCAATATTTCGATAAAAGAACTTTATCCTGGAATTTAAACTCCTTTATTAATTTACTTGCTGCGGTTATAAATTTAACATCTTGTTGAAGAGCTTGCCACAAATTTGAGCATTTGGTTAAATCTTCGTCTCTGGGTTTGAAATTCTTAAAGTAATTTATAGAGAGTTCCCTAATTTGTCTCAAAATGACTAGATAGTTTTTATGTAAGTTTAATTATTGTCTTATTTGATTAGCTGAAAATTTGAGATATGTGTAAATGTCAATTAAAGTTATATTAACTATTAATGGGAAATTTTTAATATCAATTAATTGATTATTTAATCTCAAGTTAGGGTTCCTATGAAAGGGTTGAAAGACCATCATATACTGAGCAAGATCTAATGATTGAAATAAATTTTGTATAGATGTTATATATATTTTAATGTGGTCCATTATCCCATATAATTTCACCTTGACTTTTCCTAGAAAGAATAGTGCTCTAGGATTAATATTCAAATTTAGGATATGTTTATAGTTCAAGATTAATGGTAGAAAAACAAACTGCAAAAAGATCCAAAATCACACAAGGAATGCTGAGAACAAATCACTTTATGATCGAAAGCTTCGGGTATGAACCCTTTCTCAATACTAAATACATACATATACACAAAGCAACTGCTTTTATACAGGCCTAGTAGTCATGTGACTGCAGCCAAAGTCACATGACTTATTCAAATGTACAATTTAAAAAATTTAAAGAAACATACTGCAAAAAAGCATTTGTTAAAAAAGAAACTAGACATATACATATATATGATCACATTTCAAAACAATATCTAGCACATATATATTCTTAATTATAAAAATATAAAAATATACATATATACCTATATGTTTAATATAAACTCTAAAATATTAAAACATAGGTGTACACATACATGTACACAACAGATGCACTTATTAACATCAATGTATAAACATGCTCATGACAGGTTAATAAAGGTATCATTTCAACTTGCGTTGTAATCCAATAAGAATTGGTTTAATGCTTACTGTACTATTAAGGCCAGGAGGACTATCAGCTCCCAAACGTACTATCCATTGATATTCTTTAGTTTCAAGAAAATTATTAATATCACCACATCTGAGTGAGGGAATCACCAAATCAATGACCCTAAATCTAAATGTATGCCTGTCCCCACAAGTCTCAATATGCTTATACAAGGCATTCTGACTATACTTCCTCCTGATTTCTATGTCTAGTTTCTTTTTTAACAAATGCTTTTTTGCAGTGTGTTTCTTTAAATTTTTTAAATTGTACATTTGAATAAGTCATGTGACTTTGGCTGCAGTCACATGACTACTAGGCCTGTATAAAAGCAGTTGCTTTGTGTATATGTATGTATTTAGTATTGAGAAAGGGTTCATACCCGAAAGCTTTGCGTCATAAAGTGATTTGTTCTCAGCATTCCTTGTGTGATTTATAGTTCAAGATTACCCATGTTGGTGCCCACTTAAAGCTACATACATTATAATTAGCAATTCTTAGGAGTCTATTAGAGTTTATTATTAAATAGTAAATTTCAAAATTTGGTAAATCCAATCCCCCCTCTATTTTTGGGGTCATTAATTTATCATATGATATCCTGTTTTTTCTTGGCTCCCAAATGAATTTAGCTGATTATTTATGAATTTGTTTAAAAAAGTTCTTCGAGATTACCACTTGAGCAGATCTAAAAATGTATAATAACCTTGGTAATATATTCATTTTAATAATTGAAACTTTTGCTAATACTGGTAATTTTAAATTCTTCCATCTCCCAAAATCAGATATTATTTGCTCCCAAACTGTTTTAATATTAATAGTAGAAAAATCTTTATCATCTGTAGAAAAAACAATACCCAAGTATTTAATGTTATCTTTGAACATTACCTGTCCCACCAGTGGAAAAAGTGAAAAAGGTTTGGGAGTTCTTAAGGGGAAAATATTCATTTTTTTAAAGATTAATTTTATAGTTAGATACTTCTGCAAAGTCATCTACTGCTTTTAATAAATTTTTAGTGTCTGAAATTGGAGTTGTACAATATATATTGAGATCATCTGCAAACGCCGCCATTGATATTTTTGTTCCATAAATTATTGGGGCATTATGGTATACATTCTGTTTAATATATAAGAATAAGGGTTCGAGATATATATTAAATAGTAAAGGGGACAAAGGACAACCCTGATGTGTTACATTTTTAATCTGTATTCTTTTAGAGAAATTTTTATTAATGTATAAAGTTGTATAAGTATTGCTATATAAATTTTTTAACATTTGAACAAATTCTTGGGATATATTAAAGTAGGGTAAAGTATCAAACAAAAAATTTACATCAACCCTATCAAAAGCCTTCTGTGCATCAATTATAAGTGCATAAATATTAAGATTTTTCTGTTTAGCATAAGCTATCAATGTATGAAGTGTAAGTATATTGTCACTAGTTTGCCTAGTAGCCATAAAACCAGCTTGTTCCTTAGATATTATTTGATTCATTATTTTTTTTTAATCTACTGGCTAGAATAGAAGTCAAAATTTTCATATCTACATTTATTAATGATATTGGTCTATAATTGTCAGGGTTTTGGGGGTCAGAATTAACTTTAGGTATGAGAATAGTTTTTGAGGCATTAAAATGAGGATCATTAATTTTATTCTTAATTATATAGTTAAATACACGCAAGAGTATTTTACCAAAAATATCATCAAAAACTTTATAAAATTCCACCGTCAAACCATCAGGACCCGGTGATTTATGCGATTTCATATGTTTAATTATATATATTACTTCTTCATTAGATATCGGTTTAATCAGATCCTTTTGAATATTATCATCTATTTTCGGAAAGTTAATTGTTTGTAAGAATTCTTTATTGGTCCTATGTGAGGATAGATCTTTTTGCTCACCATATATACTAGTATATATCTGTTCAAAAATATTAATAATATCTTCAGTTTTAGAATAAATTGTATTCTTAAATTGTATTTCCGAAATTTGTACAGCTGTTCTCGATTGATTAATGATTCTAGCTAATGCCCTTGATGGTGTTTGAACATGGTTGGCATACCTCGCTAACATCCTATGTTCCTGAAATGTCAATCTATTATTTTGAATTAAGAAGAGATCTTTTTGGCATTTAAGTAATTCCATCTCTGTTTGAGTATTAAAATTCTGGATCAATTCTTGATCCAGTGTCTTAATTTTAGCTTCCAATTTCTGAATATCTCTAATTTGCATTTTTTTATAATATGAAGCTTTTTGTAAAAAGATCCCTCTTACTTGTGCTTTAACTGTCGCCCATTCGATATCAGGTGCATGTTGTTGTTTCTCTAATCTAGCCAATTGGTCCTCGAGGTAAACTGTAATTTCATGTATTATTTCCTCCTTATTTAACAGATTTGGGTTAAGAGACCAATTATAACCTCTTTGCCGCAGGGTATCGCTAGGTTCTTTAGTGAAACTTAATGAGATTTTTGAGTGATCTGATAAATAGCGTGCATGTATAGAGACTAAAGGTTCAAAATTAATCATTGTTCCTGAAATCAAAAATAAATCTATTCTGGACCACATTTTATGACATGTTGAATAGAAAGTATAATTATTTGTACTACCAGGGTTATTTAAATATTTAAAAGGGTCATATAGTTGGAAATCTTCCTTTATATCACTTATTGCTTGTTTATTAAATGCTCTTTGTGGACAAGATCTATCCAACTTCAGAATTTGATAAGAGTTCCAGTCTCCTCCAATAATTATATAATATTTATCATATTGTGTCAAAATCAGATAAAGTGATGCTATGAAAAGTTGTTGATTATTACAAGGAGCATAAAGGTTTAAAAGTAAAATAGGTTTGTCAAACCGAGTGGAAGAAAGAATAACATACCACCATCTTCCTTCTTTATCTGTTTTGAGTCTAAAATCTTCTCTTGATATTGATTTTTAATAAGTATAGCTACCCCAGCACTGTTAGTTTTACCTTCTGAGGCTACAATTTCTCTGATCCATTTCCTTTTCTTAATATCAACCCATTGATCCTTAGTTAAATGACACCTTAACCTGCAATAATAAATGCAAAAATAACTTCCTCCTCTTTAAGTTCTGGAGCCCTTTTATGTTCCATGAGTCTATTTCCAACATTTAATGAGTTATTTTGTATAATAGAGGTTTAAAAGGGAAAACATAAAATAAAGTCAAAGTGATTTTAAAGACATATATAATTTGGAAGCATTCTTGATATCCCATCCTATACCAGTGCCTACCCACTCTATCCCAGACCAGGACACATATAGGTCTTGAATAATGTAAAAAACTAAAAGGGTCAAAGAAGTAAACATGTGTAAAGTCTTCAGGTTATAACAACTCAAAAACATCCCATAAATAGAACCTATATAAACTAAATTTACTTCTATAAAGTCTAATCTAAACATTCCCTACCAAACGCTACTATTCATCTACATCTCTTTTGTTAACTGTTATTTAAGTAAATCATACTGAAGATATAACATTAATGTGAAAAAAGCTTTCAGTCATTTTGATTAGCTAGCTATACATAAACAGCATGAATCAAATATGTTAAACAATCAATGTCATTCTGGAAAATGAAAGTCCAACATATGGACAACATTGCCCTCCATTATGTATGCATCAAATGAAGAGAAGAAGAGAGAGAAAAAAAAACATTCATGCTGTATTGTAATGTTATATAAAAACAGGTACAAACATAAAGACAAAAAATTAATCAACTTTCCTAATAGATGTGTTAGGTCCTTCATTATTTATATACTTCAGGTCTCCTAATATTATAAAATGATGTCTAACTAGTGTAGTATATAACTATGTCCCATCTAATTAATAATATATGAATTTTATTATACATTATATTTATATAGAATGTTAATTATAGTTCCTATATATGTATCCCAAAAAAAAAAAAAAAAAAAGAAAAGAAAGAAACAAATATTCCCTGTACCCCATTTATCTATTGTATACTACAAGACTTTTGTTGTTATATGAAAAGCAAGTGTAATAAAATGTTCCTATGTGTTTAAATTACTATGAAACATCATCTTTTACAAAGCTTAAAACAGTTCACTTCGGATTTCCAAGCCTGGAAACCATACAGAACGCTCGCGATGGGGGACAGTTAATGCAGCCGGACTTCCGGTAGTACCACAGTAAAATCCGCACCCTCAGCAGCATCCAAGGCATTTCCTGTCTCCTCGTCGGTGTAAACACTTCGTGAAAGTCATAAAACTTCGGAAAACAGACGCAGATAACCAGGATCAACAAAACAAAGTCCTTATCTATTCCAAAAGAGGCCTAAAGCACTAAAAATGAAAACAAAGGATTACCAAGACCTCGAGCCACAGCAACAGATGAATCCGACCTCGGACAGCATGTTAGTCTCAACGGAAAGCCAGTTCAAGTCTCAGAAGCAGGTAAACACTTAAAAACTTTCAGAAAGACGATTTTTGCCTCATTTTTCATTGAAACAGAATATTTAGACCCATCCATAGTAAATATTAACATATTAGGATATTTAATTTGAAATTTAATATGTTTATCAATAAGAAACTTACAGTATGGAGGTAAAGACTGTCTAGCTTGTCTGACTTGTAAAGATAAATCCTGGGCCAGCGAAATTCCATTATTATTCCACATAATATGTCCTCCACTTTTTTTTGACTGTTATAAGAATTTTGATGACATCTTGGTAATTAAGTATTTTAACATACACAGGTCTTGGACTGTTCGAAGCTTGTGATTCTCTCAGAGCTCTATGCGCCCTTTCTATGATTATTTGTTTTACCATGTCAGAGTCATTAGGAAGCACTGTAAGTGTTTGTGTTATAGATGGAATTAACTCATTATACTGTATGGATTCTGGAATTCCTCTAATAATTATATTGTTTCTCCTGGATCTTGCTTCTAAATCAATAATTTTAGTTTGAATAGCCAGAATGTCCAAATCATGAGTATCTGATTTTTTTGCAAGTAAAGTTAGTTTATCTTCGTTTTCTGATATCCGAGCTTCAGTCTTGTCCATTCTTTCAAGAATTTGGGTGCATAAAATTCCAAACGTTTGTATTTGAGTAGTTAGTTCTTTCAGAGCTTCTTGAATGGGTAATAAGGCAGTTTTGATGTCCTCCATGTTTACCACTTGATCAGGTTTAGTTTTAGTCCTTGGCTTTTGTTGTTCCTGTTGTTTTACAATTTTTTGCCTTTTGGAAATTACATCTTTCTCCATTGACTGTAGTTCTGAAAGTTTTGTTTTAGTAGTAGTTGTGTCCATATTTTTCCCTCTTTTGACATTTTATCTCAGTACAGAAACTTAAAGTGTATAGAGCACACGGTTCCTTTGTTTGATTCTCTCTTCAGAGCCAGCTAATCTACTATAATCCTGTTAAATATCGTCTTATTCTTCGTTTTTTTTCTCTTCCTGCAGGATAGTTAAGTGAAGTTGCAGTTATTCTTTCGAAGATTTGTTGTTATAAAAGTCTTGGTATCACTTCAGGGTTTAGATTTCCTCAGGTTATATGAAGAGCTGCAGTTCAGCAGTGTTCACAGAATGGCAGCCATCTTTGAATCCAGGTAAGCAGTGTTCTCAATTACTCTATCTGACAAATCTTATCAAGACTTTCACATAAAATCCAACTTATACTGATACCTACCACACTATGTTTGAACTCATATATGATTCCTACTGGCTGTATAAGTTTACCTTTATTAAATGAGAACCCCAACCAGATGTAAAGTTTTTCTTTTCAAAAAATGATTTGCCTTTCCAGTAGTCTAACACTAAACATGTTGCATACAGAAAAGCATCACTGAATAATCATTCAATTTGTTTTGTGTCTGAACTTATTGCTGTTTGCCTTTCTTTCTTGCATTTGTCTCATCATCTGTTAAATCATTAAAGCTACTAACAGTGGCAGAATAATTAGGTTAGGTCACTTATTCCAGCTACAAATCCATTAAGAAAGCAATGGCTCTTAAACATTTTCATTTTAATGGGCCTTATCAGTCACGAATGCCAGCATCACACCCGGATATACAGCCTGGAGTCTAAAGAAAAGCAAGTCTTTCTGGCTTAGTTTTCAAATGCAAATGAACAAAAAAAAAAAACATACTTTTTCTGTTTCTTTTTCTTATTACAAGTTAGTGTTCTTTTCCCTTTAATCAAACTCGTGCCACAGAGAAAGGAAGCATTTATCTTACTTGTCAGTGAGTTGGGGAAGGAAAGTACAGTTCTGTAAATAAACTTACTGCAGTAGCCTTAGCTACATGGATTATATCCTGCCAAAGATAGGGTCTATATCACATTATCGAAAACTGACAATGTCCAATGGATAAAATATCGAAAGTGCTGTCCATCAAAACTGTTCTTGTGAGGGACTGCACCCCCCACACCCCCTGCTAATTATATGTACCAACTCCGAGATCGCACTACAGTGAGGAAAGGGCAAATTTACAGAACCTCACTGTACCGCGATCCCACAAGAACAGTTTCAATGAATGGTACTTTCGATATTTTAGCCGTTCAACATTGTCAGTTTTCAATAATGTGATAGGAACCCCAAAGATATAACAGCCGGCCAGCTTCCAAAGTTTCAGGGCACTTCCCACATGACCAAAATGTCAGGCAGTTCAAGCTGAGCTGACTAAAAGACAAGTTTGGGCACCAACCCCTTCAGAGCTTTCCTGCCAGAAGAGAGAGGGAGTCTGATCTCTGAAAGGGTAAACGTAGGAAAAATGAACAATAAACAACTGCACTCTGACATAAACAACACCCCCTACAAAAAATAAGAGGGATGGAAGGAGGGAGTGTCTACTGCAGTAGTGATCATTTGAGCATCTACTGTTATTAGTTTTACGTACATAACTGTACTATATTCATCATATTGATCACTGTTGCAGTAGCTGTAGCTGGTTTACCATGAAAACAGAGATTGTCCGCAGATGGAACACTTGAAAGTTGGATTTCCAAATCTTGTTGAACATCTACATTTCAAAAGTTCATATCAGCGAATCCACTGTGCATTCGTTGATATGAACTCGAAGTACTGTCAGAGATCACAGTACAATGCGGTTTGGGAAATTCATCCCTTTCCTCACTGTAGTGCAATCTCAGAGTTGGAATATGTAGTTAGCAGAGGGTGTGGGGGGCACAAACGTGATGCCAGGTGTAGGAGTTTAGTGTTTCTATGCTCCTACACAGACATCATGTGATGTGTTCGATTTTAATGTCGAATCAGCTAAATTTGTTCAGCTGATCCGGCATTGTGATTTGTGGTATTTTTTTTTTTTCATGGTTGTGGTTCGGTGTTTTAGTCAGAAATTATTTGGTTTGTTGATATTATGATAGTAAACTGCCTTAGCTATATGGGTAGATTACCCTATTTTACTACATTTGGGAGATAGAAGGAGAGGAGATCAGGACCCCCTACAGAAAGGTCTTTACGCAGCCTGATCTAGACCTAGAGAAGGATTCAAGCTTACAGTGCTTTGTAAAAGTATGTGCAGAGGATCAAGTTGCACTTTCTGGAATACTTCTTGAATCCAACCCTTTCAAAAAACCTATAGATAAAGCCAAGGCTCTGGTAGAGTGGGTCTAGACCCTGCCTAGAAAATTGTTGTTGCAAGTATAAAAAGGTAACAGCCTTAGACAACCTTTGGAAATAGTCTGTATTAACACAGGTTGTCCCTTCTTCTTACCTCCACAAGAAAAGGACAGCAAATTTTAAGATCTGAAAGATTTAATTCTGTCAAGACAGTACCTTGGTTGTTGTCAGTGGATATCTAAGATATGGATTCTTCTTTCTTCTTCTTCTAAATATCAGTAAAGAAAATGTAGGGATGGATAGTTTGGCTTAAAATAAACTCAGATACCCCTTTATGCATAAAATACAGATTGTTTTTTTCAAAGAAACCATGTTTCTTTGGAAAATGGAATAGGGTTGACTCTCTATAGCAGCTTGCAACTCAGATACTCCTCGTGCAAAGGCCACAGCAATCAGTAAATCTGTTTTCCATATTAAAAGCCTGAAGTCTGCCAGATTAGCTGTTTCAAATGGAGTATGTATTAACTTCTCTAACATAAAATTAAGATCCCAAGATGGAGCCGCACTGTTTTTAATGGAGGCATATTAAGTAAAACCCCATTCAGAAACATTTTAACATGAAAAAGCCTTGAAAAAAGAGGATTCATGGGTAGAGATGCTGAACTGCCCAATAAATGAACTTTGGTAGAGGAGCAAGAAAGACAATATGAAAGTAAGTCACACAAATATTGTAAAACCAGAAAACAGCTAGCCCTAAATGGTGCTGGTTATGTTGTTGGCACCAACTTTTTCCATTTTTTTCATATATGATTTTCTAGTAACAGATTGTTTTTCCTCCATTAATACCTGCTGCACATCCTCAGTAAACAGGTAGCTAAAATAGAATAAAACCCTATCATCCAGGCAATCAGATGAAGTTGATTGTGATCAGGGTGTATCAGACACCCCTAATCTTGTATGAGTAGATTCATTTTGTGAGGAAGCTTCTGGTAATTGTCTCTGGCTGTTTCTAAAAGAAGGGAGAACAGCTGTTGCCTGGACCAGAAAGTGAGTCACCACAGAGATCTAGGGGATTCCTTCTGAATCTTCAGACATACACTGGATATCAGTGGAAATGGTGAAAAAGCATACAGGAACATTCCTTTCAAAGAAAAAGAAAAAGACATCTGCATTCCAGGCTTTCTAGTATAGAGTCCTGTAGCAGAATTTTTCCAGATGTTTATTTAGAGAGGAGGCAAATGGGTCTTCTAGAAGAACTCCCCACAGATGGATCAAATCTTGGAAGTCTCCCTTATCTAGTTTGCCTATGTGAGGTTCTGCCTTGAACTATTCAGCTGCCCTGCTACACAATATTGCTCGATGGAATTAAGGGTCTGTCTAGAGTGGGGTTGTGCTGTGAAGCTACATTTCAAGCTAACATGGCTATTCTGCAAAGGGGGCAAGATCTAGATGCCCCCTCCCTGAAGAAATTACCACATGACTATAATATTGTCTGAAACAACTTGAAAATGTCCTGGGAACCAAAGATGATTCAGAGAATTGAGTACCTTGATCAGGACAAGCATCTTGTTCATATTTCTGTCCTAGGTGTCCCACGCCCCTTGCACTATTATCCTTAAAAGTTCCCCCCAAGAAAAATCTAAGATGTCTGTGATGACTGACTGCTTTGTAAGATGGAGGGATAAGGGGACACCTGAATTAAGGGATATTTGCTATCAATGCCAAGTATTTTTCTTTTTATTTTATCGACAATCCTCAGCACTGGGACCTGAAAAGACAAGGGATGTTTATGCTGGGCCTGGACTTTAGATATCATTGTATCTTTCTCATGTGGAGTGTTGCCATGGGTTATCATAACAATCATAGATGCCATGAGACCCAAAATCCTGAGGAATTCCCTCACAAAGATAGAAGTCTGAGTGGATACCTCAGAAACAGATCTAGATAAAGATGTATCTTTTCTGTGGAAGAAAAGCTGTTTGAACTGAGGTCCAGGTGACACACTAGGGACTCAATCCTGTGTGAAGGAGTCAAAAAGGATTTTTAATTGTTCTCATCTTGTGTAAGATCTTGTGTAAGAGATCTCTCACCCAATTGAGAGATTCTTGACATTTTGAAAAAAACTATGCGAAGCTAAGCAAGTAATCTAAATATAGAAAAAATAAAAAATAAAATTGATTCCCTGTAGCCTGAAATGAGCTATAACTGGAGCTATTCACTTAGTGAACAGTCTTGGTGCAGTGGATAGTCTTAAGGGTAAAGCACAGAACTGATACAGTAACCCAGACATGCAAACTTTAAGAAACACCTGAAATCTGTATGAAAAGGAGTGAGATATTAAGTACATCTTAAATGCAGAGTTACCAGGAAACTTCACTGAGGAAGAAGAAGTAACAGATTGTGAAGTGACATCATTCTGAAGTTAGACACTATCACAAACAGGTCGAAGAAGAAAGATCAGGAACTGGCTGTGATGCCCACCACTACTACCAATATGTGATGGCCACCAATATGTGCCATCCCCATGCTGGGCCAGTAATCAGGGAGCCTGAATCCTCACCATTGATACTGGAGAGGGACGTGCACTTGGAATACAAATGGATACACTCAATATTTCCAGATGCAAACCTCTCTGCATCAAGTACAGTTTCCCTTAAGAACACACAGGGAACACACTCAGCCCAGGGTCTGGATGTCTCTTTATCTGTCTCCCTCCAGATCCACAATAAGACTCCCCACTGGTACAGCTGTAGAGTTAGGTCCTCAGCTGAGTGCCCAAGCCAGTTCCTTCAGCACCCTCTGTGTAAACCCAGGGATTCATGTCTCTGACCCAAGTAGTTGGTACACATACTCTCACAGAGGCCCTACAATATACATCACTACCTTGTCAAATGGCTCCTCAATTACAGGTAAAGGCATCAAAGGAGCTGTGGCCTTGTCTCCCACATGCCTACTTTTTGGCACTGCTCACAGGTCCTGCAGTACCCTGTTACATCCCTGAGAATCCCATGCCAATAAAAGTTCTGCATAATACACCTCTTGGTACTCTTTATGCCAATATGACCTACAAAGGTTATGTCAGGGGATATGGTTAGAAGTGCCAAACAGTAGGCTCTGGGTGCTACCAACTCTGTATTACCTCACCTTCTAGCCCTTTCTCAAGGGTCCACTCTCTATACAATAACCCTTTGTTCCAGTATAGAGAGTCCCCTTTTCCTTGAGAATCAGGTGCCTCCCTAATTACATCCCTCAACCCTTGACATTTAGGGTCTAAGAGCTGAGCCTGTCTCAACTCTCTGTTTGTAACACTTCCCAGCTTCCCCTCCACAGGATGTCTGGTATCTGCTGACGGCGGTGCCTCACTGTCAGCCTGGGTACTACCACTCACCTCTGCCTTTGCAGTCACTCTGTCCAAGGGAACATCAGTACCCACCAGCAGCTGTGGATCACCTTCAGTCTCACTGCTACAGGGTAGCTCCCTCCCTGAAGTAGCCACATCACCAGTCTGGGCCCCCCCCCAAGCTACCAGACCCACATGCCTGCCTCCAAGCCTGACCATTACCTGTCAATACATTTGCAGGGATATCCTCAAACACACCTACTTGCTTGCTTATTTTCCCCCCTCCCAGTAAAAGTCAAGCCTTGCCAAATGTATTTGGAATGGGATTCCTCCTAAAGCTCCAACTGGAGTGGACTGCCCAAGCAAGTACAGCTCCTGTTTAACCACTGCAGGCTTCACAATGGTTATATCAGAGATTGTGTCTCTGTTGGCAGTGGCCTGTTGTCCATCCACCAAGATCAGATATAAACTCTGTTGATAATTTGATACCCCTGTTGTCTCCAGACAACTTACTACTGGCATTCTGTTGTTCCCACTTGTTGACTCCCCCACCTTTTGTTCCCCACCTTGCCTCCATGGACAGCTATATGCTACATGGTTACATTTAAAACATTTAACCCTTGATCCTGGCCATATACTTGAACTAGTGTTGTCCCCCTATTACTGGCGGACTCTGCTGGGGCAGTATAGGCTGCCCACCATGGGTTCCCTTATATCCATGTGCAGTACGGGGTATCCCTTTCTTGTGCAGTGATGCCCTGCTTGCTAGGTATAGATCTCCTTCTTGTTTCCCCAACTCATCCAGAGTTGCATTCCCTGTCTGCCAACCAATATTTCATGTCCTCAGGCAAAGTGTTAAGGAATTGTTACCTCGCCAAACGGTCTGCCAGTCCTTGAAAATTGGTAACCTGACACCCACCCACCCATTTATGAAAATAAGTGCTTAGTTCAGCAATATAATCACATACACTTTCATCTGCCTTGCGTCTATGCTCACAAAACATTTTTCTGTAAGCTTCAGGTGTTAACTTTGTAATAAACAGTGCTTCACTTTTTCATAATCTAAACAATCAGTATCAGACAATTTAGAAACAACAGTTACAGCTTTACCGTGGAGTAAGCGGGTGAGGAGCTGTACCTAAAGCCCAACATTATACTGTTTCCATACTCTTTCAAACATATGAATAAAACTATCAAAATTATGACCTTCTTGGTACTGAGGAAAAAGTTTACTGACATTTATTGTTTCTGGGGTACAGTTACTCCCCTCCCCATTACCTCCATGACCCTGATGAAGAGTCAGCATTTCCTATTCATGCTGCCTCTGCCTCTCATTTTCTTCAGCTTCCAGACATCTTAGTCTCTCTTTTTCTTCAGCCTCCAAATGCTGTATTTGCTCTGTTGATTCTAATTCCAACCTTTTGGCCTCAAGGTCAGGTCTCTTTAACTCAAGACAGGGGTTTTAAGTCCTCTGAGGAAAAGTTAAACTGTCCTGTTTCTGAGAGCTGCAAGTCCACATCAACTGACTGCTTATCCTCCTGGTTGCAGGTCTGTGCTGTAGCTGTGATTAAGGCTGCAGTAATTTCCCCATTAGTCAGGTTGGCATGCCCCAGTCCTTTGGCTTGGCAGATCTCAGCCAAAGGGTTCCTTGTCAGCTTGCCGTAATCCTCTGCTGACATCCTTGCCTGCTTTCCCTGACTGATTAAGCTAACAAAAAGTAAATAAATAAAACTATTGTGATATGAAACACTGAATATCTGCCATGTTGCTGCTTGACAGTACAAACACCTTTCTTTAGTGACAACTGTTTATAGGCTACAGAAATTCAATATCCACACCACTGCTCAACAATATGTGAGCATGTGATGGTCCCACTACTGCCAGACAAATAATGTGATACCCACCAGTATTATCAATATGTGATGGCCACCAATATGTGTCATCCCTACCCTGGGCCAGTAATCAAGGAGCAATCCTCACCACTGACATTGGAAAGGGATGTGCACTTGGAACACAAATGAATGCACTCAGTATTTTCAGATGCAGACCTCTCTGCATCAAGTGCAGTTTCCCTTAAGACCACTCAGCTCGGGGACTGGATGTCTCTTTATTTGTCTCTCTCCAGTTCCCCAATTAGACTACCCTCTGGTACAGCTGTAGGGTTATGTCCTCAGCTGAGTGCCCAAGCCAAGTCCTCCTGCACCCTCTCTGTAAACCCAGTGATTCATGTCCCTGTCCCAAGTAGCTGACACACACACTTTAATATTTAGTTTTCTCACACACACACACACACACACACACACACACACACACACACACACACACACACACACACACACACACACACCTGGGAAAGACTGGCACAAATTACCCTCTCTACCAACTTTGCCCAGACTATAAGGTAGATTCATTGCCACCAGTCAGTACTATATGGCTCTTAACAAAGGGTGTCCAATTATACTGTGTAATATTAATACTAATACAAATGGTAGTAGCTCACCAAGATGGCTAAGCCTTCTGGAGTGGCCTACACAGTGTCGCCAAATAAATATAAGTATTCTCCAAGGTTAGATACTTTCTACAAGGACCAGCCACAATAACAGTTTTAACTATATTTAATAATAAATAATAAAAGTACATGAAAATAATGAATATATATTCACAGTAAACCACAGAGTTCAGATCACAGGAGATACTTAAAAGAACATTGATGGGCAGACTCAGACAAATAAAGAAAAACAATACCTAAACTAAACTTCACTATATTCTTGACTAAATCTAAAAGAATTACTGTCCCTTAGTTAAGTTATTTATTACTACAAGGCAAGATGCTGTGGGTCAGGGTCTTTCTAGGCAGGCTTTCCAAACAGAATATTCAATACTCTGAGAGTTCTCTTTGTAGTATCTAAAATATAATTTCCAATAGGGCTGGATGAATGACCTCATCTGATCACCTGATTCTAGATTCTCACAGTATTCCCCTTTGAAGCTGAGACAGGAATTCAGCCAGACGGCCACAATACACATCCAAATGTTTATGGCAGTGCTTGGGGCATCCCCTCTTTTCACTGAGCCAATGGGCAAAGGCTCTTCCATAGACCCAGCTTCTCTGGTCCTATTCAACACTGTGGGGTGCCTTTTAATGGTTTAACAGCTCATTTACATTTCTCTTATTTTTCTTAAATTAACATTTGCTGTGCCAGTATCCTCTATTAAAATATACATTTAATGCAGCTACTATAATACAAGTGCATTTCTCTTCATTTCAGCAGGGTATACTGTTGATCCATTTCAGCACAAGCAAAGCTCACAACTACATTTTCAGCACAAGCAGCTGTACAAAATCAATACATGTGTAACACAAGCATCTTGGATAAATCAGTCTGATATTCAAAGGATACATCATTATTTACAAAACTCCATCTGGCTTTGCTGGAACGTGCCCATATCATCACACTGGCCTCCAAACATCTTCATTGTTTGGCACCAAAAACATCCTTGAATAAAAAAAAAAACTTTCCCAACTTGGACAGGTGGAAATAAAAGTCTGGTCTGTTAGATAAGGAATAACCACCTGACAAGGAGAATGTCGTCTTACTCCCATCTATAACCATGATGAATGATTTTCAAAACCCATTTGGCTAGAACTGTCTGTTGTCAAAGTGAAAAATAGAGATTGAGGCTTTCTAGAAGGTTTCTCCCAGTACTGTCCTTGTTTTTTGGGGTTCCTGAATTCTTTTTGAAGCACCCTTGCCATTATGCTAGAACTGGATGAGAGGTTAGAGAATCCCTTAGAAAATGAAAAAATGGAAGACAGAGAATTTTGGAGATTCCCTCATTTAGCTTACCCCTTTCATCAGGCTTTTGAATACCTCTTCAGCAAAGGAATCAAAAAGTGAATCTCTATCCAAAAGAGAAAGTAAAATCTAATTACTCAGATTCTTTTGAAAGGTTCTGAGAATGCAGCCAGGCAAACCTCCACAAAAGAATCAGAGGCCATATCCTTGAAAGAATTATCAGCTGAGTTATATACACACTGTAAACAGAGAGCAGTGACTAGTACAATAGAATAAACTAAATCATTTAAAGCAGACATTTCCTCACAAGAAGAAAGCCGCAGACCAAACATTCCTCATATTTTCACAATTAGTCAGAACAAATATTAACACACGAGCCTGCCGATTCAAAATTCTGAAAATCAAAGTTGCAAGTGTATGCTATTTTCCCTTTCATCAATAATTGTCCCGTTCTTATCAGAAAGAGTAGGAAAGGGATTAACTAACTCTTTAGCAGCAGCATGAAAAACTCTCCCAAGTTGTGCAAGGTAATTGCATTTCAACCATAATATGTTTATTACTTTGTTTACTGACTGAGTCATGTTATTTTTTTATTCTTGTATTAACATGCTGTTTACTTATTCTTGTATTCCTTTGTATATATCTATTACTGGAGCTTTTCTCCTCGGGTCACCACTGAAAATGGGCTACAGCTGCTCAGCTGGACCAACCTGGTTAACAAATGTGAAATAAATAAATATTTAGCTGCTAGGTCAGGTTTGAGAAGAGCGTATAAAAACTTAAAAAGATTGAGGAACCTTATACAATCTATCTGGCTTTTTACCGCAGCAGGCTGGCTATCATGAAAAATGTAATATAGGCAGAGACACACACATCTTCCAGAGATGACAGATTTGAGAAAATTGTGAAAGTTCAGGAAATTCCTTTTTCAGCAGTTCGTAAAATTCTCTGAGGGAATGAGAAACCTTAGTGTAGTGAAAACACTGGAGCATTCTGGAAATAGTCTCAAAGGGAGAACCAGAAACTAAACTCTCCTCTGACGCCGAATCAGAAAACTGAGGAGAAAACTTATATCTGTCCTTTCATCTTCCTGTCTAGATTCAGAATTTAAATCTCTTCAGGAAAGCAGGTATCCTTATTTCTTTTAATAGAAAGCAATAAATAATATGGATCAAAAAGCTTGAATAAAACCCTGAGCCCAACCCAGTAATCTACTCCTGCCTACGTAAATTTGAGGAAGAGTAGATATGTGTTTAGTTTTCTGTTTCTTTTTGGCAGAAAGAAATGGGTCCAACAGTGTTATACATAGCAGTAGTAGCTTCCCCAGGGATGGACACAGTATTCTAACAGAAAAGGGAAGCCTTCCCTGTTCCCTCTCCTAGGAACAAGAGGGTTTCTCCCTTGCCCACTGAGGAGACCCAAACACCCACAGAGAACATTGCTAACTCCCGGTCTGTAGTAACTATAGGTGCTACACTAGAGGAATTCGGGATAGAATTGAGTGGTCTGATGTACAACAAATGGCCACAGTAGTTACCCACATATAGCTGAGGCAGATTGCTAGCCTGCTGCGATGGAAAAGGCTGCTTACTTATTTTTTTTTCTTTTTGTGGTTGGAAGAAGGAGTCAAGCTGAAAATGGTGCTTCATTCCCGAGGAAAACAAGCAGCAAAAGCCAGTAAAAATGTATAATCTTTAAAAGTCATTTTTTTTTCACACAAAAACACAGTAAAAAGCACACTAAAACATCTTCCAGCACCCAAAAGTAAAATAAACACAAATTTTCCACAGAAAAAAAATAGTTTTAATCTGACAAGAAAAAAGAACACTGTGGTACAATACAGTCTTGTGACAGTCCATTAAAACACATAATCCTAGCTTTAAAATAATGTTCCTTTAGAGGAAACTATTAAAAATCAACAAAAATAACTGAATGGAATTTTTTTCCCTAAAGGGAAGTTATCTACCCAACAAAGGAACAGCACAGGCCAACTGTCAATCCTCAAAAGCCTCAGAGGACTCTTCCATGGCAGTAAAGTTCTGGAGGGCATGGCACCCAAACTTGTGTTTTAGTCATCTCTGCTCAAGCTGCCTAACACTTTTATGTGCATAGAAGGTGCCCTGAAGCTTTAAAAGCTGTCCAGCTGTTTAGAACCTTGCAGGATATAACCCACTTGCAGTGAGCAGTATGATGAACACCATCAGACGCTCATTCTAGATAAGATATTAAAAACTGTAAATGCAGCACTAGCAGCACTAACCATATCAGCCCAAGTAACACCTGCTGATCACAGGGGTCAGATTTGTCACACGTTTACAATAAACTACAGCTGCTATACTTTGAAAAGAACAATTAAGTCAGCTACATTTTCAATGCTGTTACTCAAACGTTCCTTAAAATGCTGTGTCAGAGATGGCCACTAATGAAAATCAAAGCAAAGTAATTAAAATGTGGAGGGATGAAAAAACACAGTAAATGAGCCTTCAGAGGGATTTGTGTCTGTCCCTCTAAAATGACATCAGGGAGGTGAAGACATGGACTGTAAAACAAAATGATGTTATCCATTGCAGCCCCCATTCAGGGCATTTTGAGGTGTAACAAATACGAGAATGGCAATAACCACTTACTGTGATACAGGGACATTAATAATGCAGAACAGTTCAGGATATGCTGAAAAGCATACCTTTTTTTTAAGTTTTTGGGTGTGGTTCTCCTTTAATGACAAGATATAACAATCTTTGACCCTCCGAGAACCTTTAAATAAATAAGACTCAGGTGCTTTGGTGTTTCTCATTTTTATCCCTCTCAAAGGTCTGTTTATCAATCATACATCTCAATTGTTCTGATTTTTACAGAATGTCCAGATTCCTGCATCATATTTTGGTCTGTCCCTTATTAAATTTCTCGCTTTCTGACAAATCACTGAGGATTAATGTCACTAAATAATGACATACATTTGAGTTTCAAATGTTATGTCCTCCAGAAAATGCATACCAGCACCAATCCAGTTATTTTAGCAACTTTCTACATTTATAAGAAAAATATTAAAAATCTGGCCCTATTTTTGGACATGTGTCTCCCCCGCTAGGTTTGATTTTGGTATTAAGAAGTAGACCCATATATATATTTATATATATATATATATATATATATATATATATATATATATATATATATATATATATATATATATATATATAGAGAGAGAGAGAGAGAGAGAGAGAGAGATAGATAGATAGATAGATAGATAGATAGATAGATAGATAGATAGATAGATAGATAGATATGGGTCTATTTCAGATTTTCGAAGTTTTAAAAATTTGAACACCTGAAAGAAAAACAAAAAAAAATTCCTGGACATTTTTATAGGGGGGCAAGCCCCCCTGCACCCCCAAACCTCCTGGTATTTAAATATACCAACTGTAAGATCGCACTACAGTGAGGAAAGGGGAAAACTTCCCATCCCATGTTGTATGGAAATCTCTGTTCAGAACTTTCAAACGTACAAGGTTTTAAAACTTCAATCATCTGAAGAGGACTTTATATATATATATATATATATATATATATATATATATATATATATATATGCATGTGTGTGCATTATGTGTATAGTATGATATGTATCTATATACATATGGGTCCACTACGAAATTGTGAGATCCCACAATCTCGACTTTCACAATCCCGAAGCCATAATATCAAAATAGTGGTATCTTGAAATTGGAAAACAAAAAAAAAAGATGATAATATTTAATAACATGTTTTTGCAGGGGGCAAGCCCCCCTGCACCCCCCACACCCCCTGCAAATTAAATATACTAACTCTGAGATCGCACTACAGTGCAGAGAATAATAATGTTCCCGTTCCGCACTGTATAGCGGTCTACATTACCAGTCTCTTCACTGTACGGTGAATCCAACCTGGGTTCACTTAGTGGTTCATATGACTGACATTGTGGCAAGGTGAGATAGGCTTTCTCATCCCAGGAAGGGCAATCCTGTGGGTAAGTCCACATAATGATGCCTGCTACAGGCCTGGAACATGTGAGAGGAGGAGTAGTCTGAGGAGTGTTTATGGGTGGGACTTTGAGCTGCTGTGGAGGTGGAGCAATATGTCATCACATGTCCACTGCATGTCTGCCCTTGTGATGAAATCAAGGGGCAGTGGAGAGCAGGGAAAATAGTATAGGACATAAAAGAAAAATGCCCTGCCAGATGGCATGATGGCCAGACTCCCACCCCCAGGATGCTCCATCCATACTGAAAGAGTCCAGGGGGTACTATGGGGTGGCAGATAGACCTGGCAATTGATGGGAGGCTCTAGGATACAGTGCTGTAGAATGACGTAGGGAAAACCAAAAAAAAAAAAAAAGATTCAGTATGAAGCAGTGGAAAACCAGAAATATCAATATCATTCTGCTTCAAATTACACTGTAGTTACCCTCTCAGTTTTTCCAAGATTCCTAGAATATGAATGTTCAACTGAGTGTATAGCATTTTCTGGATAACAAGGTAAGATACCACACATTCAGTACAAACACCCAGTAAATGCATAGCATTCCTTTGAAAATAGGCCATTAGTGCTAAATGTCTTCTGAGAATTTTAAGTACAGTAACTCTTAATCATTAGTCTCATGTGAGTTATAACAAACACACAAAATGCAGTTTTCTTGTGGGATTTAGGGATAAACACTGTGTGACTGGTTGAGGTTCTCATTTCAGGGGAATGGTATCCAAAAGGCTGAATGAGCTAATAAAATACAGTTAATATGATAGTTAATGAGCAAAGCACTGCTAAGTTACAGAATGGTAATGAATGAATTCAAGATAGCATAGATGGAAGCAGTTCATAGATGAATGCTAGGTTAACTGCCCTGAGGGATCATTTTAAGGCTAGCCAAAACCTGAGGCTACAATCATAGCCTGTACTTTGTGTTTATGAGGTAAAGATCTAAACCACTGGGTAACCTGGCACTCTGTTAAAAAAAACTTTGCCTTGTAAAATATGTGTATCTTTATTCCAGTCTTAGTGTTTGCATTCAGTACCTGGAAGTCAAATTTTAATTGATTATCAGTAATGTAACCAAACAGCTTAGCTGATTCAACCTCCTGTATGATGGCTGAGTCTAGAGCTTTATTGGTTCATTTGTTCCATTAGCAGTTGAAGGTGTGTAAATTGGTGGGTCAGGAAAGCAGTAAGTGGCTATTAAATATTCCTGTTTCAGAAGAGTCTGGATGTTGGTGCACATAATTAAGGAACTGCTATCAGGCTGTTTCCTGTGGTCCAGGGTTTAATTCTCTCAGCCTCCATTCCCTAAATGTGTGACAGAGCAAGTTATTTAACCAGACAGCATTCCCGGGCTGAGTCTGAAAAAGGGCCATGGAGACCAGTGGTAAACATAAATAAAAGCAAGAAGTTGACGTTTGACTACCTGTTTGATTGTAATGTAATGCTGATGTTTTAATGACTGTGAAGTTTTTATTGGACCATGCCTTTTAATTTTACCTATATAAATGTTGGTTTTACCGAGTGCTTTATAGTCTGAAGAAGCAGTGTTATGGTACTGTGAAAGCACTTACTACAATAAAGTGTCTGTTCATCTGTTCATGTGGCTTCATTTTGGTCTCACCTTTGACATATTCTACTGTTTGGAGCTCCTGGATTTTTTAGTATACATTGTTAATTTTCTGTATAATAAACTGTGATGTTTTTCTATGACTGGTGTTTCTGCTGCCTTTAACATTCCACAACAGACACACACACAGCTAAATATACATAATTAGAGAAATAAAGCAAATAAGTGCATTAACTAAGCCCGTTAAGATGCTTATGACCATTTTTATGGTCAAGTTTATTAAAAATGCCATTACACAACCATGTTAATTAGTATCACTCTGTGCAATGATGTCACTGCTACTTTTGAAGATCCTTGCAGGACTGTCTGTTGCTTCATCCTGTAGAACTGGCATTGTTATGTAAGAATACTGCCATAGTCATTATTTATTGCTCAATGTCCTTTTCAGGGCCTAAATGCTCATTTTGTAACCTGAAAGGATGTTTTATGCTGTGTGTAGGAAAAGTATCTTGTGAAATAGATGTTGAAATGTTTAGTTTTACAGCTGACATAATCTTGCATTGACCTCTTCATGAGTGCAGCAGTTGCTGTTGTCTCTGTTGGACTGTTGCATTTGGGTAGCTTGATATATGACGTTATACTGCATACCACACTATCCAGGTTTACCTGTCTCCAGGTAGTCTGAAAATAATGTCCAGAAAACTGCCTACACATATTGATTTATTTATAAATGCGGAGCTTTCCTCCCTGGGCTTCCCCTGAAAAAAAAAATTTTTCCAGCCAGACTTTCCTGGTAAACAAATGTAAAATAAAATATGCACTGATGCACTCACTGCCTGCATGGTGGTAATTGACTGACCAGACCACTCTGAAAATCCTAAGCCTGCGTTCTGTATATTCTTCTCAGAAATCAGACTGCACAAGCAGCAATGCACTTACTGCACACTATAATGTGGCACTCGCTTCTTCCATGATTAATAAAAATGCAGACAGATGAACTGACTCTGGTCTGGGCTATGGTTTTGGCCATGTAACTATCAATATGCAGTGACCCTTTAAAACTTTCCTGCAGACTCAGATGAGATGATTATGGCAGTGGGAATATGTATCCTAATGCTGACCAAAATATTAAAATTGTTACTTATACTGCATGTCACATAATGACTCTTGTCTGAAGATGTATTAAAATTGTTACTTCTGCAGCATGTCACATAATAATTCCTCCCTGAAGAAGTATTAAAATTGTTACTTATACGTCATGCCAGATAATAACTCCTGTCTGACGAAGTATGATGCTTTTCTTCGTACATACATATATACATAAATAGATATGTAGATTACCATACTTTACTTCTCTTTCAGTGGATTACAACCAGTTAAAATATTTACACAAAATGTATGTGCCACTGATTAAGCCTCTGTTTGGCATGTCATTACTTCTCATTCAGTCCGTTATAGACAGTTAAAATGTTCACACAAATTCTGTTTCTTTGATTAACTAGTATAGCTTTATGTTAGACGTGTGATATATACAGCAGTATATGTTCATTAAAGGAGTTGTAACTCATAACTAGTACGGCCCTTTGGGAGACATGTAATATGACATGGAAGCTTCTACTCTTCCCCTGCCAGTGTGCTCTCTAGCTTTAGAAGCTTCTCCCGACGGGTTAAACACTTTGTGGTCATCCCCTGCCCAACAGACTCACCCAGCAAAATACCTTGTGAAAAAGTGTAAATCTGCTTCAGTTACCTGCCTGAAGCAGCTCCAAAACCAAACTAAAGAGCACAGCTTTCTAGATTCTTCTCCCGACGGGTTAAATACTCTGTGATCATCCCCTGCCCAACAGACTCGCCCAGCAAAATATCTTGTGAAAGAGTGTAAATCTAATTCAGGTAACTGCCTGAAGCAGCTCCAAAACCAAACTAAAGAGCACAGCTTTACTAGTTAAACACTCTGGTCATTACCTGCCTGAAGCAGCTCCAAAACCAAACTAAAGAGCACAGCTTTTTAAACTCTTCTCCTGACAGGTTAAACACTCTGTGGTCAGCCCCTGCCCAATAGACTCACCCAGCAAAATACCTTGTGAAAGAGTGTAAATTTGTTTCAGTTACTTGACTGAAGCATCTCCAAAAACCAAACTGAAGAGCACAGCTTTCTAAACTCTTCTCCTGATGGGTTAAATACTCTGTGGTCATCCCCTGCCCAACAGACTCACCCAGCAAAATACCTTGTGAAAGAGTGTAAATCTGATTTATTTACCTGCCTGAAGCAGCTCTAAAACCAAACTAAAGAGCACAGCTTTCTAAATTCTTCTCCCAACGGGTTAAACACTTTGTGGTCATCCCCTGCCCAACAGACTCGCCCTGCAAATTACCTTGTGAAAGAGTGTAAATCTGCTTCAGTTACCTGCCTGAAGCAGCTCCAAAACCAAACTAAAGAGCAGAGCTTTCTAAACTCTTCTCCCGATGGGTTAAACACTCTGTGGTCATCCCTGCCCTACAGACTCGCCCAGCAAAATACCTTGTGAAAGAGTGTAAATCTGCTTCAGTTACCTGCCTGAAGCAGCTCCAAAACTAAATTAAAGAGCACAGCTTTCTAAACTGTAGGTGTTCCTTCTATTGCAATTTATCCACACTTCAAATCTGTTTTTAAAACTATCTGCTTTTAAAAAAGTAAACTGCTCCTTATTTAAAGTATTACTACAGGGCAGATGAGCATACATACAGGTTTTTTTTTTTTCTGGCTGTAGTAACTTACTTTGGCCACCAGGTAGCAACACACTGCCAGCAGTCTACCACTGCAGTACAGGGAAGCAGATATACTGAACCTACCCCAATTTGGCTGTTTTTTCCTGCTATCCCTGATTAGAGCTCACTGATTGTCTCTGTAATCTTGTGGTGGCTGAGTCCCGCTCAGTTCGCCTCGCTATGCCCGGCTCACTCCGCTCTCCTACCCTACCCCCAATTCTCACCCACCCCCACTACCTCTACATTTATTCTAACCCCCAATCACCTGACCACTCCCTACAGCCACTCACCTACAACCACCCTAACCACATCCCTAATTTACCACTTGCATCCAAATACCACAAACCCAAACTATGCAGGCCTTACGTTCATCTCTCCTACTAACCCTCATAACTCTAACCTACGTTACATCCTTACACACAAACACACCACTATCACACACCACCTACCATACAACACATACCTTCACACCTGTTATTACACACATAAGCTTTCCTATAGCCCCCTCTTTATTTGTAGTATTTGTAATGTTTTTTGCTCTAGTCTGTAATATTTGTAATAATTGTAACCTAAAACCTTATTGTAACCTTGCTTGTTTTTGGAGCTTTTCTCCCCGGGACTCCAGTGAAAACGGGTTCATCTATGCCCAATGGACTATCCTGGTAAACCAACTGCAAATAAATAAATAAATAAATTTAGTGACAACACAATACTATTTTTACATAACAAGTATGTTTCATTATTCTACACTAGAAAAACATCAAGTAAACTCCACATAGATATTCTACAAACTACCAAGCTTCAACTTTCATTAAAGAAATACCTCCTTACCTCAGGCGATAGTCACCCAAATCCAGGGCCAAGCAACGTTATACCCCCCAAACAAACACATTGCAGATCTACTCATCGTCAATCTTAACTCTCGCAGTATATCAAACAAACTTCTTCACTTACACGCATTCATAACCTCACTACTCCCCCCGACATCCTTTCCATAACAGAGACCTGGCTAAAATCCAGCACACAGAATGAAGAAATTCTCCCTCCAGGATATAATATCCTATAGCTAGATAGAACAGGAAAGAAGGGTGGGAGTGTTGCAATTGTCTATAAAAATGCAATTTCTCTCCGACCTCTACTAACTCCTCTACCTAAATGTAGACAAACAATCCCATAAATAATCTATACTAGACTGGACATTAGTAAATTACCCTGAACATAATTACCAAGTAGGTACTCTACCAGATGACTTAGTGACCATGTCCCTACTTT